>NC_056730.1:331071002-331091627 GCF_019279795.1 Protopterus annectens
GGTGTGATGAGGGAGATGATTTTTCTGAGCTATGATAAAGAATCGGAATTGTGTAGACATGGCAAAGCCTTGCTGCGTCTAATTATGGTGGCTGCCAAAAAAGCAATCACTAGAAAATACAAATCAAAATCTAAACTAACTATATTAGAAGTAGTGAATATAGTAACAGAGATGAAACAGCTGGAAATGAGATCATTAGAAAAGGGTAGGAGCAAACTACATAGGACAATATGGGAATTATGGGAACAATGCATACAGGGGAGGAATGAGGTTTAAAAGAAGGCAGGACTTACATGAGCCATGTTCATACCTCTCAAAGTCTTAGAACAAGAAATCTTGACAAAGCCATAAATAAAAGTGGGACAAAGGCCCCAAAAATAGGGACAATTTTTAAATATTGCTCTTACAAACTTAGAAAGTTGATAAAATAACAGACTTTGCATTAATTTCCTAAAGGGTATGAAGTCTGAAACTTAAATGTTTGTCATTATTTACCAACTTCAGGCTTTAATGATTTGTCACCAATTTGCAAGAAAAAATAAGTTATGTCTTACCATAACGCTCCATCTGTGTTATTGATCTTCATTCATTCATTACTGATGGGTTATCGGTTCCATCCTCGGAACACAGCCAGCCAATATCAAGCTTGTGTCAGCCAAAAACTCTTGAGCCAAGGTCCTACCCAGAATGGTCTGCTCCCTGTTACGTCAGATCGAGTTTGCAAGTTGATAGATAAAAGTAGAGGCTACCTCTAGTCATAACAGACCTACAAGAAAGGACTACATGAGATCAACCAAGAACCTCTGGATGGGGGAAGGAGGGTGGGAAGTAATGAATGAATGAAGATCAACACAGATGGAATGTTATGTTAAGACATAACTTCTTTATCTGATGTTGTTAGTCTTCATTCACGCCTTACTGATGGAACAGAGTCCCCAGCTACCTGTATCCCTGGATGGCCCTCATGGAACGACATTCCTGAGCACCATGGAGCCAAAGGAAGCTCTACCTCTGGAGGCCAAGTCCAATTTGTAATGAAGAATAAAGGTATGAGGTTTGCCCAAGATGCAGCTGAGCAAATATCATAGGGAAGTCTTAGCATGAAAAGCTGCTGAAGTTGCCATAGATCTTGTAGAATGTGCTTTGACTCTATTGGACAAGGTGAGATTGTTTTTGTTGTAGATAAAGGTGATACAATTTCTCAACCGTGAAGCCAATGTAACTTTTGATACAGGATGGCCCCGTCTAGGTCCAAAAAAAGCCAGAAACAGTTGGTCTGATTTATGGGTAGATTTTGTTCTTATGGAACTTATATCTTTATGGAACTGTCTGCAAACAGCTACAGTTAACTTTGAGTATGTGTCTACCTGTTTGAGCCAATATTCATTTTCCCCTGGAGAGCACTCTGCTTTGGTTGTAAGCATCCCCACCACACACACACACACACACACACACACACACACACCTTCCACTTTCTCTTATTCCCTTCTGTTAGCAAATAGTATCCATAACTGATCAATACTGTGTGTTTGTAAATTTAAACTATGACCACAGTAGCCTACTGATACAAGGTTATCCTGTTTTTCCACCTGAGAAATTAAGAAAGTCAGAAATGACTTACAGTTTCAGAGCAGTCCTTGGTCAATTGTGATTGTTTCTTAACACATACTAGTCTTTGCTTTGTGATTGTTTTACAGCCCCTCATACCAGCAACTAACAGGGTCTGTACCCGCCGCTCCCACCCTGCCCCTATTCCCTCCGCCCCAGTGGTCCCACCTTTATTGCACTCAAACCCCTCCCATCTTTCTAATAGCCAACCACAGCACTAACCCAACACTACCTCCTCCATCTTCCCACTACTATCACACTTCCTCAACTAACATGTACAAGCATACTTTTCCTATGCTCACTGCATGCACTCTCCTTGCATATCTTACATCCTACCAAAGCTCCATCATTCCCCCACTCAACCACTACCACTGTACTACTACTCACACCACCACTCATGTCTCACCCACACTCAGCTCCCCTCCCACCAGCTCAAGAACCATCCCTATGCACCCCCCACATATTCTACCAACTATATTACTCAATCATAAAGCATCCCTACAACTTAACATAGTAACCCTCCCACCATACCCATTACCCACAGAACACAATCATAATGTTTCCCTTATAATCAAACACATTCAAAAACTGAGAAAACTAATAATATCATGCTTATCAAAACTAGCCCTAAGTGGAGACATGCACCCCAACCCTGGCCCTACCATCTCCAACCCCAATCTTCATAATCAGACTAGAAACCACAACTTCTCCCATATTACAGCCAATAGAAAGCCAAGTGACTTCCTTCTACTCTGCCTAAATATTAGAAGTATATCCAACAAAGTCCATGAACTCCATGCCACCATAGACTTGTACTCCCCAGATATAGTCATCCTGACAGAAACCTGGCTAAAACCTCACATTACCAGTGAGCAAATACTCCCTACAGTTTCACGTATACTAAGAGTAGACCGGCTAAACAAAAAAGGAGGTGGTGTAGCTATAATATTTAAACAGCATCTAAACATCCAGATCTTAAAATCATCAGCTCTACAAATAGGCAATGAAGAAATAATATATACCAACCTCAAAATTAACTAAAACAAAACCATCAACATAATTTGATGCTACTTCCCACCTGGCCAAAACATCCCTCACCTAGAAAACCTCCTCAGCTGGTCTAGCCACCATCTCCCCCAAGAAACTATCATCTTAGGTGATTTCAATATTGACTGGCAATCCTGTTCTGGCAACAATCCAACCCATCATGTACACCTTTATGGCTTCACTCATCTAGTCCAGTCACCAACCAGGATAAATAAAAACTCCACCAAGCACACTACCCTGGATTGGATACTAGTCAGTAAGAGCCCCCAGTCATATTTAACAGGCTGCTTATCAGATAGCCTCAGTGATCACTCCCCAACATTCCTACTCAAAAAATACCTATACCAAGCTAAACCTGTCATCTACCGTCCAAATCGTGAAAACTAAACTTTAACCCACTCACATTCATCTCACCCCTCAAAGAATGTAACTGGCATCCTCTAAAGTACCTCAGTCTAGATGATGCAGTTGAAATTTTAATACTACCTTCCTGAACATCCTTAATTACCATGCCCCCATAAGATTCTCCAGAACCAAAGCACAACCTTCCCCATGGCTACAGAAAACCACTAAGTCAGAAATGAAAAACAGGGATAAAGCCTGGGAGCACTGGTGCAAAACCAAAACCCCCTCAGCTAGACAGAAATTCCTAGAACTACGCAAATAGAGTCAAAAAGCTGATAAAACAGGACAAATCCCAGTACTACCAGTCTCCCTAGACTCCTCACAACACAGCCCCAAACAGTTCTGGTCCTCCATAAATTCCATCCTCCACCCAGGTAAAGTCAGTACCCCCCCCCCCCCTCCTAACATCCCTCACTCCTCAGAAAATATTGCTTCCTCATTCAACACACACACCACCCAAACCATACTATCACTAGCTAAACAACACAACCCCCCTTTCCCCTGCAACCCACACCTTCAACTAGTAATCTCCCCCACTGCCTTCTCTTTTTCTCCTGTACCTACCTCCAACATAAAAAACCTTAACTAAACTTAAACCCACCAAATTAGCAGCAGACAGCCTCCCAAGTGAATACCTACAAATCGCAGCTGATGCTCTGGCCTACCCAGTATCCATCTTGATTAACTGATCTCTGTCAGAAAGTTACGTTCCCACACTGTGGAAAGTATCACATATAATTCCCCTCCACAATGGCGGACCCTCCACAGAACTAACCAATTACCGCCCCATAGCTATTCTCTCTCCACTCTCCAAAATACTAGAGAGATGCATACACTCTCAGGTCTCAGACTACCTCCTTACTAACAACCTCCTTTCCAGTACTCAGCATGGTTTCCGACCAAACCATAGCACCACCACTGCCTTACTCTCCTTTACTAACACTCTCCCTCAGCATAAAAACAATGGCTACTTCTCCTCTGCTACTTTCCTAGACCTATCTAAAGCATTTGACATGGTCCCACACAAACAACTTATCTCTGTCCTTAATAACCTATCCTTCTCACAATCGGTCACCAACTGGTTTCAGAGTTACCTGTCTGACCGCCAACAATCCGTTGTATGGCAGAATGACATATCTCCCCAACTACCTGTCTCCATAGGGGTTCCCCAAGGATCCATCCTTGGACCCCTACTCTTCTCTGTTTACACCAATAATCTAGCCTCTGCCACCAAACATGGCACACATACAATCACATGATGACTCGACCATCATCTGCTCAGCCCAGTCCCTACCAAAACTGCAAAAAGTCACACAGGAAGCCTTTTCCTCTGTTGAAACATGGTTATCTGATGCCCGATTAATACTCAACCCAAACAAAACTAAACTACTCATCTTGCAACCCACCAAACATACTCAAAACAACTCTCACTTTAACACCACGGCAAAAGACAACACCACTATATACCCAACTGAACACACCAAATTGCTAGGAGTGAAAATAGACAATAAACTAAAATTTGACATTCTCATATCCATGACTATAAAAAAAGTCCACAAAAAACTAGGAGCGTTATACAGAAATAAGCAATTTCTCACCAAAGTAGCAAAGATTTCAATAGCAAATTCCCACCTTATCTCCACCCTACTTTATGCCTCTCCAATATATACCAACCTAAGGCAATGTGATCTAAACAAGCTAGAGACCTGCTACAGCAAAATCGCCAAATTCGCCACAGGGGTATCCTACCATAGTCACCACTGTCTCTCACTTGCTGAACTGGGCTGGCTTGAACTCCCTCACCTCCTTCAGTGGTATCAACTCTCACCACCCACAAACTAGTAAACCATCCACTAAATGTCCCATCCCTCCAGAATCTACTCCAACCCTATCGCACCACCAGACCACTAAGATCCAGCAGCAAAAATCACTTGCAGATCACTAAGGCCAATAACTCTGCTGGTGAAGCACTATTCTCTTGCCATAGCCAAATTATGGAACTCACTCCCACCCACAATTACCTCCATACCATCATGCACCCACTTCAAAACTTTACTAAAAGCGCAACTAAAAACATGCTGGCTATGCCTTTGCAACTCCCACTCTAATATCATCCACCCCATCCAACCACTACCTTTCTTTCCACTCCACTAACTACCTTGATTATAGCAAGCTCAGATGCTCATAAGCCAGTACTTATTATACAGCACAAACTGCTTCTTCTTGTAACATTTGTTAATATCTGGTATGCACTTCACAGATAAAGATTCTAGTTGTCTACTGATGTACTATGTTCTTCATCTGGAAATATGTTGTAAGTAATTGCTATGTAAATTGTTATTCACTGTGTAATCCAATGTATATACTGTCTGTTTATTTTAACTGTGGAGCTTTTCTCCCTGGGCCTCTGCTGAAAATGGACCTGCGTCCAGTCGTACACTCCCGGTCAACAAATTTAAATAAATAAATAAATAAATAAATAAATTGTTCTGTCCAGATAAAATCTTATTTGCCTGTGAACATCCAAGGAGTGCAGGCAATACTCTCCTTTGTTAGAATGGTTAGGAAAGAACACTGGAAGGTCAATAGATTGGTTGATAGATCGCTCTGACACCACTTTTAGTAAAAAGGTAGAATTATTTCTCACTGATACCCTATCCTTATGGAAGATAAGATAGGGAGGTTTGATGCATAAGGCCTGAAGTTCTGACAATCGCCTGGCTGATGTGATTGCAATCAAAAACAATGTTTTCCAAGAGATATATTTTACATTACATGAAGACGCAGGTTCAGAGGGGGGAGCTGTTAGAGCTTGCAGAACCAAAGCCAAATCCCAAGGTTATACTGGTTCTGTAAAGGGAGGTTTTAGGTGGATAACCCCCTTCAAGAAAGTCTTACAGAGTCTGTGTGACATAAGTGAAGAATCTTGAAAACCAATATGGAAATTTGAGATGGCAGCTAAATGTACACGGATAGTAGAGGCAGACACACCAGAGTGGAAAAGATGTGATAAGTAATCCAATACCACTGAGACTGGGGCTGACAAGGGGTCTAAATTGTTTATTTGTTGCCCATAGAGAGATTCCATTTGTTGAGATAGATTAGTCTGGTGGATGATTTATGAGGTGCAATAAGAATACTGCACACAGGTTTTCATGCCTGGCAATCATTGGAAGTGGAGAAACCAAGCTGTCAGTTTCAAGGTTATTAGATTGGGGTGAATCAGACCCTGTGGATGGGAGATAAATGTCAGGGATGGATTGAGGATCCACGGTTGATCTAGCAGGTGAGGCCAGAGGAAGGGAAACCAGACTTGTCGATGCCAATATGGAGCAATGAGGAACACTTTGCTCTTCAACTGTCATGTTTTTTTCAGAAACTGGGAGATGAGGGGAAGAGGAGGATAAGCATAAAGAAGAACCATGGGCCAAGCATGGACTAGAGCATCCCTTGATGACTGCCCCCAAGGGGGATTAGGGCAAAGTAGTTGCTGCACTTGTAGTTGGTTGGGGAGGCAAATAGGTTGAAGCAAGGCTGGTCCCAGCTGGGGTTGAAGATTTTTGCCACTATCAGAGGATTGAGGGACCAATCGTAAGGTTGCAGAATGCACCTGCTCAATGTGTCCGCTATCACGTTGGAGCTCCCGGGAATGTGCATTCCAATTAGAAAGTGGTTGTGAGCTATCACCCATTGCCAAATTCTCAAAGCCTCTTGGCATAATGGGTAAGATCTGGTGCCTCCTTGTTTGCTGATGTACCAGTGGCAATATTTTGCCAGGCAGCAGGATACAAGGAGAAACGATTCCCCAACCGCTTCCAGAGGTGAGCAGCCGGGCAACGCATAAGGAGCTCTGATAGGGTTGGCCAGAGAAGGAATCTCTGGAACCCCAGTTTCGTGGACCCCCTTTGCCCCAAAAGGGGAATCTTCCATTGGAGTTTCTCCCTCTGCCTCTAGGGGAGAACTCAGCATGTGCATCCCGGAAAAAGCCCTGTGATTTCTTGGGCCACATCTTTCAGCTCCTCTGATTTCTGGAGTACAATCGTTGAGGAGTGGAGTGTCTGACATGAATAGCAGACAGGATCTTGCCATCTTGTTTGCACCTTGCCAGCGTATCTTTGAGTTTAGGGCCAAACAAAGAAGTTGCCTCTATGGGGACATTCATGAAGGAAGCCTTAAAGGAGTCCACAAAGTCACATCCAGGCATGTCGTCTGGTGACTATACCCATGCCTGCTGCTCTAGCCGCCCCTTCCATTAAATGAGAAATAAGATGCATGGAAGAGTTGGAAATGGACTCTAGGGTGGCTATCTGAGAAGCCACATTGTCACGGGCCTCATCAGAAACAGCTCCTGTCAAGGTTTCAGAGAGCTGGTTAATAAGATTTCGCTGAAGCCTGGTAAAATATGCCAAATAATTTAAAGACTTTACGGCAAAGGTTGATGAAGCAAACACAAGCTTCCCTAATCTGTCAATAGCCCAGGACTCCTTGTTTGGTGGATGGACAGTTTGGCTCTCTTCTGCCAAATCCTTCTTAGTTGCAGCTGCCATCACCATAGCATCTACTGGAAGACCTTGTGACCAATGTGGGTGCTCAGCTGGGGGCAATAGTATTTTATCTGGTCTCCTAGGTATCGCTTCCCGGGTGTCAGGAGCCTTCCTTGCACACTGGACGATGAGCTCATAGGCAGACAGGGTGACCCAGGAGGTAGGGGGCCAGGCACAAAAAACCTGTAAGAATACGGATTCCTCAGAGGAAGGATTAGAGGGCTTCCAGTCACCCCTCTGACTAAGGATCTTGAGGATGTCACCAAAGGACACCTCACCAGAGGGTGACCTTGGGGACCCTTCCCCATCATCAAAATCTGTATCTTCAGTCAATGACTCCTCAGTGGAGTCCATCTGCTTCCTCTTACATGATGCTTTGTGGGGTACTTCCTCAGTGGGAGGTTCTGGGGAAGACTGCAAAGAGGGGGTCTCCTGAGGAGGAGAAACCTGAGGCTCTTGTGCTCAGTGTCTGGCAGTTGAGGCTTGTAACAGTTGCAGCACAGTGGGGAGACAGGACTCTGATGTGAACTTTGCCAACGGAAGCAAGCGCCATCTCCATGGCCTGGAAGGCCAGCCCACCCAAGGAAGGATGGGAGCCTGGAACTGAGCACGACAACCTCGGAACCAGGGTCACACCCGCCCTGATGAGCCCCCCCCCCCAGGCCAGGAGTCTCAAGAGGACCATGAACCATAAGAGAGAGAGAATCCCTGGAGGGTGCCATAGAAAAAAATGGCATGGAGCCAGGAATGCCCTCCCCCACAGCACAACCACTGGCCTGAGAAGAGCTCAATGCCCAGTGCACCGAAGGCCACAAGGACAACTCTGGTTTCAAAGTGAGATCCACTATTGGAGTTGGAGGAAGGGAAGCTGCTGTTGGAGTAATAGGCTTCAAAACTTGGGTAGAAGTCGAAGGAGGAGTGTGCATTGGGATTTGAGGCAATATACATTCACCTGAATGAGGGAACATGGACTTCGACGGTTGGGAGACACCTCTGGCCACAAGCAACTGGTCAACAAGCTTCAACACATCCTGTTCAGACAGACTCTTGGTTGACTTCATGGAGAAAGCTGATGGTGATTCTGGCCTTTCTAGGAAAGGACTACATTGACTCCCAGCAAAAGGATCCAGTGAAGGAGAATATTTCGTCCTTGTTAATTCAATAGGTGCAGAGCCCGGAGCTGAGGCTGTCTGCACTGAAGTAAATGATGTAGAAGTAGTCTGTGCCGATGATGTCAGTGCCATAGTAGTTGAAGATGTCTGCACCATAAAGGCAAAAGTTTGCCCCAACGGGTACGGTGGCATAGTGGAAAGTGTCTGCATTGGCAATAAGGACGGTGCCAAGAAGGACTGCACTGAAGCAAATGTCAGTGCTGAAAATGTCTGTGCTGTGGAGTACAGAAGAGTCATGCTTAGAGCCGAAGGTTGTACCAATGGTGCCAAAGGGAACTGAACCTGTATGGATGGTGCCAATAAGGGTTGCGACAGAGCTGTCAAAACCATAGTTGTCTGCACCGGGAACTCCAGTGCCAGTATCGATAAAGGAGACATGGCTGTAGTCAGAATCATTTGGGGCAGTGACGAGTCTGGAGCCGAAAGGGTCACAGGTGGCAGCGCCGAAGTAGTAATCAATTGCACCTTCTTTTGGGTCGACTCCCTATGATTTCCAAAGGGAGAAGAAGGGAGCAACTTCGATGAAGAAGAGGAAGAACACCTCTTGTGAGGTTTAACAGTAGGGGGTGAGCCCTCTGACCCAGAAATAGCCTCAGAGAAAGGAGACTTGAGGAGACCTTTCAAAATTAACTTATTCTTCCTCTCATTGAGAGTCTTGGTAGAGAAATTTGTACAAATCCCACAGGGAGGATCCAAAGTCAGGTGGGAGACATTAAGACAGTAGACACATAAGTCATGGCCATCAGAAAGCGGTAACTTACGACCACAATCCTTACACTGCTTAAAACCAATGCTGCTTTTCTTATCTGACATAATGATGTGAAGAAGAACAGTATCAAAAGGAAGAAGAAAGGCTACCCAAAAGGGTAAGAGAAAGGAAGGATTACCAATGGTGGTAATGAAGAATTACCACAAGGTAAGAAAGAGGGTAATAAAGAGAAAAGATTAAAGGGAGAGAGTCTAAAGTATACGATAGGGTAGGAAAATATTAGTATAAACTTTTGAGAAAAATTTAAAGTAAGAACAATGTATAAACTTTCAAAAAGTAGACACTTAGCTGAGAGAGTGGCTTGACACGGCTCTACAGCAATGCGGAAAACGAGATCTGAGGTAACAGGGAGCAGAGCATTCTAGGTAGGACCTTGGCTCGAGGGTTTTTGGCTGACGTGAGCCTGATATTGGCCAGCTCGGTTCCGAGGACGGAACCAATAACCCATCAGTAAGGAATGAACGAAGATTAGCAACATCAGATCCACAATTTTATGAAAAACAGAAAAAAATATGAGGCAAAAATCTGGACATTCTGCAAAAATCTGTACAGTTGAGAGGTAATGTTTGACTAAAAATGATTGGTTAGATTATAAGAGATGCATAATGTTTGCAACTGGGAGTGCATTAGCATGGTTTGTGATTTAAAATGCTTGCAACTAGGATTGTGTCAGTGTAGTTTGTTTTCATTTATATAAATGTATGATTGCTTATGTCATAAATGATTGCTTAATAAAGATGTTGCTTGTTTAAAAAAAAGGGCAGGAATTGAATAATTTATTTAATGTTGCTTAGGTTATATGATATATAGCAATATATGTGAAGTATAACGTTTAATTTTAATTTACTACAGTTTGACTGCTTTTGTACAAAATGTAACTGCCACCGTCACAAGTGATAATTCAATAAAGGTGTTTAAAAAATATATCTTTGTATAAATTTTCTTCAACTTGATCTTGTTTCACACTATGCTTAGTCTGTTTATCCAGCTTATTTCAGTTTTCAAAATGTAGTTCGACCTCTCTTCTATTTCTTAGATTGTTTTTCTCTCACCTAATCAGGTATCTTGTTATTATGGAAATATATCCCCTGAAGTTGTATGCCTATATTCTAATGTTAAACATTTTTTTTTTACACTCAATTTCTCTTTCAAAACTTTCCAGATTCAGTCTGCAGTTTTTCCACTGAACACATCATTCCAGTTAGTTTTACATAGTGACTGTTTCGCTCCCATATAATCTGTAATTAATCTTCTGTGCATTGGTTTAGATTTCAGTTTGGCAGAATTAACTAGCAACAAATTAACCTTTTTAACCTCATGATGATTGCACATCAACAGTGGTAGAACATGACTTGAAGTAACAGTAATTTTTTTAGGAACAAACAATGTCTAATATATTCCATTCCCTGGTGTGTGTGTGTTTTCTTTGTGTTTTTCGGCTTTTCCCGGTTAGGGGTCGCCACAGTGGAAATCCGGCCCGCTAATGATTGGCAGTGGATTTTTATGTGCCGAGTTGCCAGCCCTGACGCACAACCTTCAATGAAGGTACGCCCATTTATGCATGTCTCCACGCAGAAGACGCTCTAGCTGAGAATCAAAACCGGACAGCGTCTTACTGTGAGGTGACAACGCTACCGCAGCACCACCGTGTGTGTGTGTGTGTGTGTGTGTGTGTATATATATATATATATATATATATATATATATATATATATATATATATATATATATTTCTTTTTTTTTACAATCTGAAGAAATTGTTAGTTCTGAACATACGTTGTGAATAATCCTTCCCAGACAATGTTTTTCTTCACATTTTCTGGTTGATTTTCTTTCAGGTTTTCCAAATTTCTTCTTTGCTGGCATCTAAGCAATGTATTTACTATCCAGTAACTGAATTTTACCAAAAAGCATTTTCAACAGCACTCCTTTTTCACAGTTTCTATTTTTTTACTGGGAGAGCTGAAGTCATGCTGTTGATCAGTGTGTAGCCATCTTTGAAGTCAATATTCTGTATGGATATCTTGAACAAAACTTCCACTTGGATGATTCACGGGGATGAAAAACATCCACTTTCTGGGTTCCTCACAGAAACATGAGTCTATGGAATCCTTGTGGGTTCGATCTCTTCTTGTATGAACTGGGGTGTAATCTGCTTTATATGATCCACCAAAGGAAATTTCTTTTTTTTTCAATAAACATCTTTATTAAATTATCATATATGACAGACATTTTTACAGTTATATAAATGGAAAACAAACAGCATGACACCACTTTAGTTGCAAACATTATACATCGCAGACACCTTTGAAACAACTGTAGTTGCAAACATTATACATCACTTATAATCTATCCAGTCATTGTCAGTTAAGCATTATATGATTCTTTCAAATCCCCTCTCTCAAACCTTGTTCCTCCTCTGCATATATTGTTCCCACAACTCCCATTTTTTTCCTATGCAGTTTGCTCCTTCCCTTTTCTAAAGAGCCCAATTCCAGTTGTTTTATCTCTGTTACTATATTCACTACTTCTAGTAAAGTTGGTCTAGACTTTGATTTCCATTTTCTAGTAATTACCTTTTTGGCAGCTACTATAATTAGACTCAAAAAGGCTTTACTATGTCTAGGCAATTCCGATGCTGTATCATAGCTCAAAAAAATCATCTCCCCAGTCCGCTCACCAGGGAATCTCTAAAGTCTGCCAGCTCATTGCATTCCCTAAAAATGTGTTCCCTGTTTCCTCTTTCTTGCCCGTCACACCTCAAACATTTGCTATCCACCTGAGGAAAAAAATCTTTGGAGTCTACATGAGGTATAAAAATACCTATGTAAACACTTCCAGGCAAGGATCCTAAATCTTCTAGACTTTGTTGCATATTTGGGAGATATACATATACCCCCCCCCCCGATTGTCTCTTTGTGAATTGCTTACCCAGTCTCTCTTCCTAGTCCTTTCTAAGCTCCTTTGATTGATTCTTATAATTATCATGAAATATTTTATAATACCAAAGCCAATTTCTTGAGGTAATGTGAATAGCTTGTAGAATAAGGCTGCTCTGAATTGCCAGATTTGAAGCAGACTGCCAGCCCAGACAGATTGTAAAACTGCATTCTCCTTGTGGTGCTGTTTGCAATTACTTTCAACATTTGGAATCCACTTTTTTGAAGGACCAGAGAACACCCCATCTCTTTCATATTGACGTTTGGCTCTGTCCTTGCCTTTTCAAATCCTGTAGACTTTTAGGAACTCTATGTACAATCTCCGTATCAAGTTCTAATGCATCTATAGCTAGGGTTGGGGTATTCAGGGGTAGGACAAACAGCATTCTTAGGTTGTGAAAGTCTTGTTTTGCCACCAAAAAAGATGACAGAGTTCATTAATAAAATCTGCTCCAGTGGGTGCTGCTGTGGTTACCAAAAAATATTTAGATATTCCTATATATTTTCTTTTATGCAGTTTTGCCAGGCGACCATCATGACTCAAATAATATATCAAGGCACTGAACCACACAGCCACAGAATGAGACTTTTATTATAAAAAAGAACAAAAGAGAGTAAGTGCTTTCACGATTAAACTATTGCTTCTTCAGACGATCACATAAGTATAAGAATGTCATTTGGTCTTGATAAATGTGCAAGAGCAACCTTTAAAGTAGGAAAGCTGCAGCACCAAGAAAACATCAGTTTGGGACAAGAGTGTGATATAAAAGAACTTGACCAAGAGGGAGTATATAAATATTTGGGAATTGATGAAGAATCATCAATAAAACATGAACAATGCGAATAAAACTTTGTAAGGAATATTTTGGAAAACTTAAATTAATTTTGAAAACAGTGTTGACATCTAAGAACAAAATTCTAGCAATAAACCAATTTGCTGTTCCTATCCTAACTTAAAGTTTTGGAATGATTGACTGGCCCCAAAAGGTGTTGGATAGATTAGATAGGGAAACAAAAAGGATGCTTCAAGCTCATCAAATGATTTATAAAAATAAGTGCATACCAAGATTATATATTCCCCATTCCGAAAGAGGTATGGGCATCCTTGAAATTGATTACATGTATAAATCTGCAATTGTGGAACTGCACACATATCTGCTGACTTCAGAAGACCCAAACATAGTGAAAGTTTTGAAACACAAGGAAAATAAATCTAAGATGACTTAACTGCTTAGTCTAGCAGAAGCATATCAGCATCAAACAGGAATGGAAATCAAACCAGAAGTAGATAAAAAATCAAGCAGCAACTGAATGTGCCAAAAAACAAAAGAAAGAATGTAAGGTGAAGGATCAGATGAGAAGGCAAGACGTGGAAAATGCATAAACATAGTTGTAAGTATAGAAAACTCCTTGAAGAACCTTATGTTGATCAGGGCTGAACGCAGGAATGGTTAAGGAGAGGTGAATTCAAACCAAAAGATGAAAGATTAATATTGATGGCTCGAGACAATGGGCTACATATACATTGGTTTACAAAGTCCATTGAACATGTGAGAGAAACAGACAAATGTAGGTTTTGTAAAACAGAATTGGAAACAGTTGCACACCTTGTTGCTGGCTGTGACATACTAATGGCAGAAGAACTGCATACTGAAAAGCATAATAATGTGGTAAAATTGCTGCACTAGGGATTGTGCAAACATTATGGTACTGAAGTGGCTGAAAAACACTGGAAACATGAGCCACAAAGCATCATAAAAAACGAAATCTACATCACATGTGATCACCCATTACCAACAGTCAGGGCCGGCCTTAGCCGAAATGGCACCCTAGGCGAAGTAGTGCTCTGGTGCCCCTTAAGCCCCACCCACACCACAGTCATGAAACACCCCTATTTGAGCCACACCCACAGGGTCACTCCCCAAGAAAGCCACTCCAGTCATTGCCTTAAATTATTTAAATGCATAGGAAGAATAACTACATTGCAAGGTATCTTTAACTACAACTACTTCTGCATAATATGTTCTACTTTAAATACCAGAGCCAGATCACAGTCAAATAGGGCCCTAGGCAGGGTAATAGACTGCCCCCAGTGCAGCCGCTCCTGCAGCAACCCCATCCCCCCAGCAGCAGCTCCCTCCTCAGCCATTCCAGTGTTCCATTATTTGGTTATTTCTCACCAGTTACCATACATACTATTCTCTTATTTGCTTCTACAGTCATTACAGATATTGAAATAAAATAGTACAAACACAGGTAGCCATTTGCTAAACAATACAGTCTCGCAATGAAAACAGACTTAGCATAAGCAGTAAACTTCTCTGCCCTTGAAACTCACATTCATTGAAATGTGAAAAATTCATATTCATTGAAACGGCATGAAAACCCACATTCATAGAAAATGCATCTAGCCAGTGAAGAATTAAGTTTACCTTTGGGCTGTTTTCAAAACAGACTCCTTGCACACATTTTTTAGGGCCATGCATACATGTATTTGTTCTTTGATTCACCTTCCTGATTGCATTGAATTATATTCCTTGTATAATACAGCACCACTTGTTAGAAAGTGTTTTAAATTTGTAGATTTAAACAGTCTTTTAATAAGCAATGAAACAAAATGTATGAACCAATAACTACCCATTTCAGAAAATTTCAACCATAAAAGGCCACTCAAGACTTCTGTCATTATAATCCACCAATATTACTCCATACTCACAATCTCTGCAGATATAAAATCATCTGAAATCTAATACAAGGATGTTATGAACTCCTTGTCCCTAGATGAGCTACCCTTACTTATGAGGTGGGCTATGTAGAAAGCTCTCCTTACAACGGAAGCAACATGGTGGTCAAAAGTCAGATTGCTATCAACCTGGGTACCCAAATCCCTCACAATTGATTGCGTACTTAGGACATTGTTATTAATGTGATTTGTGGGGACATCACTCTCCCCAAAGGGGGTGATGATGCATTTTTTGGCATTCAGATTGAGCCCATGTTTCTGGCACCACTCATTTGTTTGCCATGGAATATTGCACATTACGCTCTGCGGTCTAGGTCTGACATCTCCACTGAAGAGCTTATGCAGCCCTCAGACAATCATTGTATTTCTCCAGGTCCCTTGAAGACATCCTGTCTGAAGGCTGATAATGTTGGAGATTTAAGCATGCCCTATGTTTTGTTCTCAGTTTTGTTTTCCTGGGCATTTCTGAAAATACGTCTTTATTTTTTAACAGCAATTCTCATACTTTCTGCTTCTGTAATGTTGGCAAGGACTTCTCTGTCTGATCTTCAGGTAGAGTCTATCTTGTAGGAACTTCAACTTGCAAACTCTGCAGAATTCTCTGCATCCTTAAATGACTTCTTTACATTCATCTGGCAAAATAGATCTGCCCCTGTCTCTCCCCTGGCTGTCTAACTTTATAACTTACTACATTCATTTTTCCATCACATCAAAGGGACCCTTCCATTTAGCCATATATACATATATTTTTCAGTAGATATCTCCAGCACTAGCACTTTTCTCCTGGGTTAAATTCTCTAAGAACATTCTTTTTATAAAACTGTTCTATTTCCTGGGATCTCTGCATATGCTTTCTTATTGTGTACATCGTTGTGTTTAAACTATCCTGCAAGCCTATTGCACTTTAGAAAGAAGAATGGTGTCTTTCCCCCTTACTGAATTTCCTTGGCAATGACAGGCAGCCTCCTCAGATGCCTACTATACAGAAGGGCAGATGGGGAAACCCAGTGGAAGCTTGTGGCAGTTCTATGATTGTAGTAGGTAGGCTGATTTCAACTTTGACTTTAAAACACTAACAGAACAGATGTAGTACCCTTGCCATAAAGGGACTGTCAAAGTCAGTCAGTACCTCCTTAGGGATACCCACTATGGAAAACAACAGTTCCAGTTCCCTGGCAATAAGCTTTGCATCATGGCATAGCTTCTGAAAATTGGATATCATAGTCTCTTATTGCTAATCTGCACTTACACCTGTTGCTTAATTTTACTTATGACCTCATAATGTGCATCACATTACATTCAGATTTTACTTATATGACAGGTATTGAGATTAAGACTTTTAAATCCAGGATGGACTGCTTTTTTCCTGATATTCTGCATAAGAAGCAAAGAAGTTATGTATCTTTTTAATTATGTGTGGTTGCCATAGTTTTATCTGTTCCCATATGGCCTCCTAACAAATTACTAAAGGACAGCATCATTACTGGTGTCCTATAAAGTCTTGGTACTAGTACATGAGGTAGAATGTCTTTCCTTTCTTTCTTTATTCTTTAGAATATGTCAATTTTTAAACTCAAAATAGAGGTAAGAAGTTAAAGAAACATTTTAACTATCTTCCCCTAGAACTTTAGTTATGCTCTCTCTCTCCTGCCTACTTAACGAATCATTGTCCCATTGTGCCTTTTCAAAGTTTTCATGGCTTACTTGTAAGTCTTCTAAGACTTGCTTTCTTCAGTTTCTTGGCTCTATCTTGTGAAATATATAGCCTTCTCTCAAAAACACTAGCACTACAAAGGGTAGCTCTAAGCAAGTATCATTTAGTGCTTTACTTCCTTGGCTACAAGTACAGGCATCTTGAATGCTCTCTTTATTTATACATTGGTCTCTCTCTACATCAGGAGAATGGGTTACTATCCTCTATCTTTCCATTTCTTCCATATGTTGCCCCCCACTCCAAAGTGGTTTTCACTATTCATTTTTTCTTCCTCACAGATTCCTGCTTCTGGAGTCCACCTTTCAGTAACATCCTATGCTTTACAATGGCACATATCAACTCATAACTCTGCTGCTTAAAACAATTTTTGTACTGACTGTTCTGAAGGCCTCACTCAAGTGCCGGTCATTGTTTGTCTCAGTTTCTATACCGATTCTTGCACATCCCTGGGTTGTCTTCTGTCTTATAATATGCTGGTATGCCTTACAGATTTAGATTTCTCTTACTTAATCATTATGTTATGATTCTGATAAAAGACAGGATGCTTTTCAATGTCTCAACAACCAAATTCTTAATTTGTTTCTAGTATGTTTATCAACTCCGTTCCCTGATTTTGATTCTGAAAATCTATGTGAGGGTCACTGCCTTTGCTTCTCTGGCATACTTCCTATACTGAATACATTTATCAAGTTGCCACATTCTCTCCATAGATCACCCTCTTCCCACATTTTTCATAGTACTTTAAAATGAGGAATGCCTTCTCCTAATATTAGATCATGAGTTAAGTCAAGAATCACAACCAAAGGATGCAACAATTTTCTTAGAAAAGTCATAATTTCTACATATCTAAGGGGTTGCACTTTTCTGTCCTCATGAAAGTATATATCTGAACTTTGATTATCACTAATTTTATGTTTATACATTAGGAGAAGCATCCAAACTCTAGCAGACCTTAAACCTCACTTCCTCCTACAATACATTACATTTTACTAGCTTGGTCGTAACACAAGAGTTGACTGATTCCTAGACTTTGGAACACCCTCATTTAAAACATAAATTTCAGTTATTATGTTTCTGTCAGAAGCACAGAACATAGCGATATGACCCATCCCTCTACATTTCTTTTTTTTTTCACAAATTATTATATTGGGAGTCAGTCTTCTCAAACTTCGGAAAAGGCATCTGTTGCGTTCCCAAAAGCTGAATGAAATGGATATCAGTCATAACCATTCTAGCTGCAAGCGAATTAAAAAAAATTTACAACCCTGGAACTTGATTACCCGTTGACAATTATTAAAAATCCGTATAACACAATCAAGTTTCCGTTTTTAAAATGAAAGGTTAAAAGAATGGACTTTAGTCTGTTCAAAACTTCGATGCAAAACAACAAATTACAAGAACTGAATTACTGTAGTACAGCCAAAGTGCAGTTATTGTCTGAAAGAAAAAAAAAACATAACCATGGCGATCTGCCTACAAACTATAATTTCTAGTACAACAAAATGCTATTAAAGCTCATGCCGTGCCGAAGCTTAGCATACTAGAGCCCCCATTATGTACCTTTACACAGTTTGCAGAAGAGAGTAAGACACATATCCACGTGCCGTCTCTTGAACTGCAGAGAATGCATTTAGCAGATTGACATTGTTAAGCGTCATGGCCTTTGCACAAGTTTCTCCTTAAAAGGAGAAGACCCTGCTTAAGCGCCAACTAAAGTTTTTTAGCCTCCTAGCCAACTCTCAGCTGTAAATGGTGAGATTCTTGCTTCCCTCTCTCACCCTCCAGCCACTCTGGTTCCAGCACCAAGAAGAGCGCAAACTTTATATTAAGTAAAAAAAATAAATAACTACATAAGGTGCCCTTTACAAGGCCAGCTTCCACGGCGCCCTAGCCGGTTGCCTAGTTCGCCTATGCCTAAGGCCAGCCGTGTCAACAGTTCAAAAGATAGATGTGAGAAAAGCAGATATAGTGGTCCATGAAAAGAAAACAAAGGTAGCATTGATCATTGAAATCACTACAAGTGACTACAGTGTCTTGCATACAGAGAGACATAGTCATAAAATATCAGGATTTGCAGGCAGAAATGAGAGCAATGTGGAAGAAAGATACCCAGACAGTTCCAATAGTAGTAGGAGCAATGAGTCTAATAAAGAATCTACTGTCATATTTAGACATGTTATCAATATATATAACTCTGTACAAACTGCAGGAGTCATTAATAGGCACATTGGGTGCTGCTAAGAGTACTTCTGACTGATATCAAAGATTGAAACAATACTAATTTCACGAACTTTAATCATACTTTGACTTAGGAATGGGATCCATTCCTGTCATGGTATTGGAAGCCCAAAAGACTTGGAGAAATTAACAAAGGACAAAGGGTTAATGTATAGAGAATGGAACACTGAGGGAGGGCTAGAGAGTGAAGTATGGCCCTGGCAGTTGGTGAGTGCCTAGAGCCCACAGCATCTGGTACTTCTAGCCATATAGTCCCATGACGCATTCCTTTTTGCAGGTCATTATGAGCATAGCAGCTTACCAAGACACACATATTATGCCAGGAACTTTTACTGGCATGGGGATTGCAAAGAGATGTAACAGAATGGTACTGCAGGACCTGTGAGCAGTGCCAAAAGGTAGGCAAGGCAGGAGACAAGGTCAGTCATCCTTTGATGTCTTTGCCTGAGACTGTAACGCTATTTCAGATGGTAGCTATGGATATTGTGGGATGTCTGAGTACCCCAACTTCCACAGGGAAGAAGTATATCCTGGTGGTAGTAGATTATGCTACTAGATACCCTGAGGCGGTGGCAGAGAAGGTGGCAAATTCTTTGTTAGAGATGTTTAGCAGGGTATGGGTTTCGAGCTACGTGCTCGGCCCCGAACCCAGAGATGCCAATTTCATGTCGAGAGAATCCTGCTGGATTGTCTGTGGAAACTGCCTGTAGGGGTGAAGCACCTAAAGACCACCACCCCACTCCTAGACTAATATGGTCTTGTGGAGAGGTTAAACTCTACACCAAAGAGACCATGCTACTGGCTATATGCAGGCCAGTTTAAAAGAAATGGGACAGGTATTTGCCCCATCTGCTGTTTGCATACGAAGGAGGTACCTGAGGAATCCATGGGTTTTCACCCCTTTCAGTTGCTGTATGAGGCATAGGGTGGGGGACCTTTAGATTTGATTCCTTATGAGTGGGAGGGTGAGTGTGAATCCCACAAGGGAGTCCTGTTGTGGCATATGTTCTAAACCTCAGGACAAGGCTTGAGGGCTCATGGCCTTGGCCAAGGGAAGAGACCTGTAGAGCCCCAACAGCAGAAAAAAGTGTTCACAGGTATAACAGGAATGCTTCAGCCCGAGAGTATACAGTGGGACAGCTTGGTTACATAGATGCGTATTCTGACAGAAGCAAATAACCTGCACAGGCAGCTTGAGGAAAGGGCCCTTAAGTGGTAAAGGAAGGTCAATGATGTTAATTACATAGTAAACCTGCTAAGGCAGGGGGTGGAGACAGCACAACTGTACCATGTTAACATGATGAAGCCTTACCATGATGGGGAGGCCAAAGTGCTGAGTATTTGCAGTGGATGGAGGAATCTGGTGATCAACAAGACCTGACAAGAAAAAACAAGGTCAAGATAAGGTGAGTGTGGACCACAGCCTGCAGCGCTCAAGCAGGCTTA
>NC_056730.1:331092127-331127051 GCF_019279795.1 Protopterus annectens
TATTAAACGGAATCCACAGAAGTGCAAGTTCAGGCTAAGAAAGGTTACTTATGTTGGTCATTTGTTTACCAGCTCAGGCTTGTGACCAGATCCTTCTAAGCAAACAGCAATTCTTGAGATGCCAGCTCCAGGCACTGTTCAAGCCCTACAACATTTTTTTTGCATGGTTAATTATGTAGGCAAGTTCATTCCAGACTTAAGCCAACTTTCAGCACAGCTCAGAGATCTGACACGTAAAGATGTATCCTGGTCCTGATTAAAACAACACCAAAAAGCATTTGATGTCATTAAATGCTCAGAGCTTATGTAACAAAATCCCTAACCTCCACGCCTGGCTTCTCCACAACAGACCCGATACTCTTTCCATCTCCAAAACCAGGCTCAAATCCCATATAAAAGTCTCAGAATTGATTTCATCCAACTATTGCATCATCAGAAATGATAGAACTCATAAAAAAGGGGTTGGTGTCGCTCTGCTGTACTCTTCATCCCTCTTAGTTACCCCTTACTCCAAACCTATCCCCAAATTTGGTAATGCTGAATTAATCCCAGCCCTTCTTCACATAAACAAACGTAACTCAATCTGTATTGTCACCCTTTACATCCCTCCTGGAGACAATGTCCCACTCCTCAAGAACATTCTCTCTTGGTTCTCTACCAATATCTCTACTGAAACTGTAATCCTGGGGGAAGTTAACATTAACTGGGATACAATTCAATCTCCAACTAACTCTCTAAATATAAATTTCTAACATCACTCAACTTATTAACTCCATAACCAGACCTTCCAAAGACTTCCTCTCTGGCAGCACTCTAGACTGGATTCTGGTCTCCCATCTCCACTATATCTCCAATAGTAGCAGCCTTCCAGACCTGCTAGGAAATCACCTTCCCACTTTTGCACATCGTCTTCTTTTCTTCCTACCTCTATCCCACACCTACACCTCTACTCGGTCCCTAAAAAAGGTTAACCCAAATGCATTCTCAGGTGCACTAAAAAGAGCTAACTGGAAACCACTAAAAACGTTATCCCTGGAAAATGCAATTACTTATTTCAGTTCATCCTTAAGTGGAAAAAAAAAACACTTCACCATTCCTAAACACTCCAACAGGTGTGCCCCAGAGCTCAATTCTAGGTCCCCTTCGATTCAATATTTTCATCAATGACTTCTACCATTCCATCCTTAATGCCAACCTCATCCCATACAATGACGACTTGACCATAATCTGCTCCGCTACCTCCATTTCCTCTTTAACAAAATTAACCCAAGACAATTTCTCCTCTACTGAACAATGGATGCTAGACAACCATCTAGCATTAAATGCTAACAAGACTAAACTAATGATATTTCCACCCTCTAAAAGCATTACCCTAGACAAAAACTCATTTTCTATCACCAGCCGAAATAACACTCACTAGTAGGAATCCTCTTCGATGACTAACTTAAGTTTGATACCCATCTACATGCAAACGCTTTTTGTATTTTTAGACAGCAGCTTCTTTCATTTATTGTATAATCTATTAATGCTAGACATCCACCAGGATGGTTTATTTTTTTTCTTGAGGATCATGCTTTAATCATATCGGGCTTGGCTATGTCTATACATTTGTGTAGATGTTTATACAGGGCATCAGTCTTGACCTTAGTATAGCCATCAATGTCATCTGTGGGAACTGGTGTTTGGAAGTAAATTATACCACCTGTTAGGAGGGTATAGTTAGCTTTGGTGAGTTTTTTTAGCCTGACTTCTCCTTTGGGGAGTTCTGGTGCTATTGCTATTTCAAAAATGACTGATCTATGGTTGGATTTAACCAGTGCAGGCCCTACAATTGAGACGTTGCATCGGTCACTCATATTGTTGAGGACCAGGTCTAGAATGTTAGAGCCCCTTGTGGGGTGGTGCTCTATTTGAGTTAACAAAATCCAGAAACTTTTGTGTGAGCTCATATATGTTTCCCAATTAATGGAGAGTTGACATCACCCACAATTAGTGTGTTAGGTTTTACTTTAATTGTCCCAAGTAGGTCTAAATAAGCTGTATGGGCTTCTTGGTTCATGGAGACCTGTAACTGGTGATGACATGAAGGGATCTTACCTACAGTAGTTTGGACTTGAGTAACTCCATAGAGTTATCTTGTCTAACCAGTCTAGAGGCATAATTGTCTTTAATGAAGATAGATACTCCACTCCTTTGGTTCTTACACCTTCAATTTTTGGTCTGAAAATGTGGAAGGCGTTGTAGCCTTGCAAGGCCGGGGTACTTACTTCAGCCTTGAACCAGGTTTCTGTGACTGCATTGATGTCAACATTTTCCTGGGAGAGGAGTGCTTCTAGACAATGCAGTTTGTGAATTAAACTCCTAGTGTTTAGCAGCATAACCCTTAGTTTCTTTGTGTTTGATATTTTCACGTCTGAAATTTTGTTTTTGGGACCTTGCCTAAAAAAGGCATTATGGGAGAGGCAAGCAACCTTAGCCAGTAACCAAAAGCCTAGAATTGCCAGATGAAGTCCATCTCTGGCAAAGCAACGTGGTCTATCCACAATGTCATCCCAGACTGACAGGAACTGGATCCTATTAGAATGACACCAGAAACTTAGTTATTGACATCAATCATTTTTTATTAATATTGTGATATCTTAGGCAAGGGTAAAACGCTGCTCACAGTTGGGAACATACCTGTAATGTAAGCATTTTGCTTCCCATGCTAAGCATCAGCTTTATAATAGAAAAGTATATTTGGGCTCCTCTATAAGTACCTTTAGGCACTGTTCAATCAAGTGACATGTGATTCAGTGGAAGGAAAGTACAGCATTGTTGGGGAACGAAAGCAAGCAGCAGACCTCTCAACTGTTCCTGATTTTGCCTAGTATTTTGGTAAAATGTATGAAGTGAAAGAACATGTCTCAACTGTGCCTGGCTTTGCCTCATATTTTTCTTAGCCCCTTGCTACATTTTTGAGTTACTGGTAAATCAATAAATCAGGTAACTTTGGCACCTATGTCTCTAATGCAAACAGGTAACCTGTAAATAGTTCATCTCCCAGGCCCATGCTTACACTTACCAAGGGTATCAGAACTTGTCAGAGATTTGGGATGCATGGCTAGGCTTAAAAAGCCATTATGGTCGTTAGCCTAGTAAACGCCTATGAACTGTGGGATACAAAAGAGTTTGTACTTCAGAAAACGCACACTAATGGAAATCCTGTCAGTCTATTTATTTTTCAGGATAATTGGAGCAATATTTAAAAATGTTTCCCGATTTTAGGTCTTTCCACTAACATTTTGCCCCTGATTCTTTTGAGAGTTATGCAGGAAGTGATTGGTACAGAGCATTACAGTATGGATATTGCTGTAAAGCTATTGCCTCCTGCACTGTCAAATCTCCATTATACAACCTGTAATTTTATGTTAATTAGTAAGTATTACATTCAGTCAACGATGCCTGACACTGTTTCCAAAATGAATGGTTATGCAAGACCTGCCAGAGTAATATTTAAAAACTCTTCCTGATTTTGTGTATTTGCCTGCAGTTGTACCTAGGTCTCTAGGCTCCCTGTAAAAAAAATAAATCTTCTGTAACAAAGGAAAAATAAAACAAACAAAAATATTTTGTAAAACTGAAACAAGCTATATGCTAGAAATGTAAAAAGCAGTTTGCTACAGTTAAAACAATAGGCGCGTTAGCGCATTAGCGCTTCAATCGTGACCGCAAATGCATTATCGGTATTAATTTATGAAGCTAATACTGCACTACCGCACCATCGCACAGTTGCAGCTGGTATAGCAGTGAGCAGACCTAAAAAACACACAAGGTGGTGAATTATAAACTTATGTTAATTCACATTACATTTTATGTCAACATCTAATATATATGTGAGCCTGACTACCCGATTATTTATGTATCCATAATCCTAGAGACAGCAGGTTGAGGGCTAAACCGCTGATGCCCCAGACACGTTAGCATCTGTCAAGCTCCACTAACTCATTATCCACTCCTTAGGACAGTCTAGCCAATGAAATTATTCCTAAATTCTTGAAGAAAAGACAGTGGGTGACATAGGGTTTTATTCCCTTCTGGGGTTTCAAATTAAGAAATGTCACAAGAGAAACCGGGAGAAATAATTGCGATGTGTCTGGTTGAAAGACACTAGCGGATTTGGTTTCTGAAACAAGCTTCATTTTATTATTTTCTTTTACAAAATTGTAACCTGAGCCTCATTACAGCTGGTCAGTTTGCAACAATTTATCTAGGTGTAACAAGGGAGAGGTACTGTTTTGCTAGCACATTCTTGAAATATTAGGAATGCTTACTTTAACTGTCCCCAATTTAGTCTTATATTTTTGTCCTGCCCTTGCTAAATAATTGAGGATTACAGTCGGTGAATAATGCTACATATTAAGAGTTTTGTACTTCATATCAGAAAATGTACAATGATGAAAATCACACTGATCTATTACCGTTTGGGCTTTCCACCCCCACTCTGTCTTAAACTAAGAAGTTGACAAATACGAGTAACAGATCGGCACAGAGCAGTCCGTTCAGTACCAACAGTCTTGCTAAGTTGCTTATTGCTGCCAAGATACTGCTGCATTTAAACATTTTTCTTTTCTTTTAAGATTTAAAAGCTATTATTTTAATGCAGCCATGGCTCTTCTTTATATTTTTTTACCAAGAGAGTACATTAATAAATACGTAAATAAGCTATTTTGAAATTACCGCAAGCAAAGTAGTTCTATTCTGCAAACAAGCTTTGGAGGGTGACAAGAAAGGAACTAAAGTAGTATTATATCCGTTTTCCCTAGGGAATGTAAACAATACTGGGAAAGGTCAAGCAGGTCTATTTTTAAAAATAAGGGGGCGGGGAAGGGGTGTGTATAATGATGTCACAATGTGGGTGGTCTTACCTTGCCAGACTGAGAGCGGGACGCTCCAGAAGCAAAAACAGTGAATTTCACAAAAAAGAAGCAAGAAAGTAAAGATTCAATGATGTGGGTCCCATTGTTAGCACTTAAACTACATTTTGGTGATGAAAACAAAAAAAGTGTTCTGAAAGCTGCATCTTTGACACTCTCCCTTTAAACACAACTGTCTTTCTACTTGCCTGTCCCTTATGTTAATTTGACTACACATCTCCTTCAGTCTACCTTTTCATTGGCTGTTGTAAGTAAGCACAAAATTATAATTTTGTGAAACCACTCCCCTTCAGCTATTTAAATTTATTGGCCATCCCACTGTATTCCATAGAACCAGAATACAAAGTGCCCATCCCCTTTTAATCTATCTTACTCTTTTAAAATGAGTGGCTCACCACTTAGACAGCTAAAGCTTAAGTCACCTCCTCTTTCATATCGAACTGCTTAGTGCACACTGCAGTGCTTAGGATAGTAAACCATTTTTTTCATCTTAACTTTAAAATCTGCAACATCTAATGCAAGACCACCAATTATTGGAGAGCCCACATTTTGCCTCTCAGAAGTTATCTTGGGACTAGTGCTTCTGTTTTCTCCTGGTGAGAAAAGGAACACAGAGACATTATTTCCTGGAGATTGCTGATCACTGGAAAGCCTAGTAACAGCTTCATAAGTTACAGCTTGGAATTTGTGCTTACATTCTGCTCCTGGCGAGGGAAGGAGCAGAGTGCATTGATTCCTGAATATTTCTGGTTGGGCAGTGAGGAATGTCTGTGCATGATGTTCCTGATTGGTCTGGTTGTTATTCAAGGCTTCTACCAGGAAAAGGCTACATCAAGCATATAGACCCTTGCATCCTCTAGGACAAGACTATGGATCACCAAACAGACTGTGGCCTGTTTCTCATCTTGGGACTGGTGATAATGTTTTGCTTCTGGTAAGAGAAGAAGCAAAGGAACATTGTATCCCAGCAGACTGAAGCTATGGGGAGACCAGCACTAGTAGTAGTAGTAGCAGTAGCCATTCATGTGACTCTCCTCTTTTCATCATTCTTGACAAGCTAATTATTCATTTTCATTGCGTACTGCTTGATTTGTTTCTAACTTCATAATATCTACCTAAATACTTCATCCTTAAATTTTCAGGGTGTGCTTATTAGTTTCTCCTCAATTGTTTGGCAGTGCCCTTTAAAGACACAGACACCTTGAGTGACATTTTTCTTGTAGAAGCACGACTGAAATTTCACCAATACCTAGTTGCACACAGGATTACTAGTTTGTAGTGACAAGCACTGTCCCCAGAGTTGGAAACTGGATTCTCCTGACATTGATTTATATTCTCACTCCAACTGTCTAATCAATACAAAAGGGTCTGTTGCCATGGGTATGAACTTTCCCAATATCTCTGTTATGAGTTTGATGGATATGGGCATCCTGACGCAATGTAGACATTGCCTCATATTTACTGTCAACCAGTTAATTCTCAAACAAACTGATATGGTATGTGAGAGATGTATTTATACAATGTCACTGGGGGCAAAGCTCTCACATAAAAGTACTCCTTATGTCATTAAGGTTGTCAGTAGTACACAAGTTGCAACCCATCACACAGACTTCAAAGCAGGCACACCGACCCACATATGCTGGGGCACTTAAACGTAACCCTCCTAAACCCCAAAGAACTCCTAGACGAATTACACATAACAAATACCCTTATTATGACAACAGGATGTATCAGATGCTTTCAAGTTTAAATTACGCTAAGGTCTCATTAAATGAGCTTAATCAAGCTTATCAACGTATTAAAAACATTTTAAGTGATTTGTTCATTGAATCAAGTATTTCCTTGGAAACATACCATTATTTAACTATGCCAGCACTTTTAATTCCTGTAATATTCGGAGTTCTGAAACTCCATAAAAACGTTACTGACCCCCCTCTTAGGCCCATCATTGATGGACGGAAATCCATCACTTATGCATGTGCTAAGTGGGTAGACGTTAAATTAAAAGAAGCATTACAATCACAGCCCCAAATATGTCGAGACTCATGGCATGTGTTACAACATTTGAACAACATACCATTTAATTCATCTTATGGATTTCTGACAATAGATGTCAGGGATTTGTATACTGTAATCCCACAAGGATTAGGTATGGATTGGGTGAGGGATTTCTTGTTATATAAGCGGTTCCCAGGACAGGATAGTGACCTGATTGTTACTTTACTGGATATTGTTTTAAGTAACAACTATTTCATGTTCAAAAAATAATTATTCTTACAGAAATCAGGTATCGCAATGGGCTCCCCATGTGGGGGGAGCTTTGCCAATTGTGTCATGGCATTCTGGGAACACACTTTTTTATTCCCACACCCTTTGTTCAATAATATGGTCTTCTGGTACACGCGTTACCAGGACGACATTTTTATTATTATGAAAGGGACCCAGGATGACGCCAAGAGGTTGGTTGGCATTATGGGTTCCTTTGCATCATTCCTGGAATTTACCTTTCAATATGAGGAACAAGGCACTAATTTTCTTGATATCTATTTAGATAAAGACGTAGTTCATAATAGATATAGAACTAAGATATATAGGAAGCCATTGTATAGTAATGCTTTCTTGCATTTCACTAGCAATCACCCATTTTTTCAAAAAAAGGGGGTCGTGAAAGGTCAACTAGTTAGAGCGTCCCGGATGTGCTCTAACGGTGATGATTTTAATCAAGAATGTAACCACCTGGGAGATATGTTTCTAATAGGGGTTATCCTTCTACGTTGATTCATGCCCTAACTAGGGAAGTTAGTCATAAAAGGTCAGTTGGCCTTTTAGGTCCAATTTTGACCAAAGGTTACACACATCACCACAACATGGATTCTTCTCTTGTCGGCAACATGGGACCTATTCATTCATTTTCAACTAAAAGTGGTAACTTTCACACTAGTTTAGTGACCCAATTCAACGATGTATCTTTTCAACTTAGAGAAATCTTGAACAATAATTGGGACCTTATTTTACAGGACCAAGGACTTAATACAATCCTTGGCCCAAAACCATCTATGGTATTTAGGAAAGTACCCTCTTTAAAAAAATTGTTCGAGTTACCACACAAACTGTACAAACCCAGTAAGGGTATGTACAAATGTGGGCACTGTAATTACTGTAAGTTTATTCAAACAGGGTCTTCATTTCACATTAAGGGGGTCAAATATTTAATCTATGACAAATTCATTTGTGAAAGCCAATGCGTAGTATACTTGGCCTCTTGCCAATTATGCCCAGTTTTTTATCTGGGTAAAACTGAGCGTCAACTAAAACAGCGTATCTATGAACATATATACGCAATATCTAAAGGTACATCCACTAACGCCCTAGCGAGGCATATCAATGAATTTAGCACCCATACATTTAAATTTACAGTGGTTCAACAAGTTTGTAGAAATCCAAGGGGAGGGCCTTGGCATCTGAAATTAGAGGAGCAAGAGTTATTATGGCAATTAAAAACCAATGCATACGTTCATCCAGGGATCAATGATCTGTGTTCTATTAAATGTCTGCTTAGGTTGAAAGCGCTGGAACGCTAATTGTGTGTTATTTTATATGAATTTTTAACACACGTGAAGATGCATTCATATTGGTTTAGCTGGGTAGTGTTGTGCTTAACTTTTTTAATGTAAAGTTCACTTTAATTTTTAATTGATTTGTGCAATTCAGTTAGTACTAATTATTTTTAATAATTATTGGATGGTATATATGGTGTTAGTGTTGTTCTTTTTTTGTCTGAAGAAGTGCACAAAAGTTAGTGCATGAAAGCGCTTACAATAAACCTTCAACAACACTCGTGGATTTTTCTTGGTCTGCTAGGTCTACCATTTGTTCTTGTTTTTATTAATCAAAATACCCAGAAGCTGTACAGTAGCACATTTCTGACAGTCATAGGTTGATTACACTACTGAAATTTATTTTTATTAGGTATAGTATCACTGATAAAGTAATATTTGATTAGTACTTTAAAAGTTAATTATTATCTAAGTATATATATTTTGCTGTTTTTAATTATTTATGTATAAAAGATGTGCCTGAAAGGCTTTTGCTGAGGCTAATTTAATAAAGATGGTGCAGCGGTTAGCATTGCCGCCTCACAGCAAGAGGTTCGATCCTCGGCTGGGGTGCCTTTTGTGCGGAGTCTTCATGTCCTCCCTGTGGTTGCGTGGGTTTCCACTGGGTGCTCCAGTTTCTTCCCACATCCCAAAGACATGCTGTAGGTGGATTGGACACTCTAAATTGGCCCTAGGCGTGAATGCATGTGTGCCTTCTGCGGAAGGTTGGGCACCGTGCTGGCAACTCAACACCGTAAAACTCCACTGCCTATCATGAGCGGACAGGTGAGCCGCTGTGGCGACCCCTAACCAGGAAAAAACAAAAGAAGAAGAAGACAGCGGGTCTGTAGTTTTTGCTGGTTTATTAATATCTGATAATGGTCTACAATTCATGAGTCAGGAATTTTGCAGAGTTGCAACACAATGGATATTTAAGGTTTCTATTTTGAGTCCTATAATCACAGATTAATAGTCAAGTAGAACATATGGTCCAGAGTTTAAAGAATCCCATTAAAAGATGTGTCCATTATAAGAATTCAGACTAATATCTTTCTATACTGTAACAACGAAATTCATTTCTCCAGGTCATAGGACTTTCTTCAGTAGAACTGCTTATGGCTAGATGATTTAAATGCCATATAAACTTCTCAACTATCCCTGATTTTGCCTCATATTTTTGATCTGCTCCTCATAAATGTTTTGATTTTCTGGTAAATCACAGAGGATTATAGACAGGCAATTAAGGCAGACATTATAATTTCAAACTTCTTACTGATAAGAAAATCTGTTTTGATGCAAAACCTTTTGTACCATTAACTTGTAAGTGAATTAGAGTAATATTTAAAATTATAATGGATTTTCTAACTTTTTTTAGAATTAAGCAATGAAAGTGAGATTTATAGTTAACGTGCGCAGTCTTATTCACTGTTAACTGCAGCAAGCTGAAAGAATGACAGATTAAGAGAAAGGCAACACAGGCAAAGGTTATATTACAACAATTCAACGAAAAATCTTCAAAAACTACAAAAAGGTAAAGAGAAAGGATTATTGTGGACTTTGAAATTTACATACTCTAAAGTCATTTACCGAGATCTTGCTATAAGTAGAAACGGTGGAACTGAGGATATTCATTTATCATACCCTTCTACTTCAGAAATGCTGCCCCACAGTTGTTTACCAATCCTGCTCTTTATTACCACTTTTGTACAAACACAATGATTCTTCAGTTGTTGAATAAATCCAAGTTCAGTAAGGTACTCAGTAGGATCCTCTCTCCAGTGTGGCTCCAGAGGAAAATGTAGTTTCACATAATTCCATAGCAAAAGATTTGGAAGGCTGAGCAAGTAGCCTATACATCAGATTGACTGTACATAATGTAAATTGACTTTGAATACCAAATGCTAAATTATGCTTGAATACAGTATTCAGTTTGATTTTTTCATATATTTGGTCTGTATCACTGTACTCCAAATGACAGACTTGTATAGTTGTAGCAGTTGCAATGTTTAAAATAGATATCTGCATATTACATTTTTAAATAAGGTGAATCTGACATATGTGTGAATATGTACATAGTAATGATATGCTAGTTGTGACTTTAACATCGAGTTAACAGTAAAGGGTCCATGTACCATATAAGTTCTGAGATGGTGCAGGTGAATAAAAGTTGTTGTTTAGTACTCATCATATCTAATACCACTTCATCCTGTCTTCTTGACTATGTGTGAGCTGAAATATATACATATATTGCAACACTGTGGTTTGTCACTTTGGGGCTTATAATGCTCAGGTATGCATTTCATGTGTTTACTTTCCAATCCTGCCTGGTGAAATCAAAACTAAGAAAGGTCAAGGAACGGCTGGAGTTTTGTCTCAAATGAGGACATCTTCCAGGCCCTGTCTATGGGTGGTAAAGTTGACTCTCAGGTACTCCTATGTAATGTGGGTTGTGTAAATACTTTGTCTAGAGCTACAGGCTTGGATATGTACTTGAATAAAATGGGGTTGGTAATGTCATTTTATATGTTTATAGATTCAGAAGGAGAGGATCATTTGCTATATGCTGGATGTTCCCTTCAAGAAATATGTGCTTTTTGGACAGATTTGAAAGGAGCTGGTCAATGGTCTCCTTAGGAGACTTACAGCATCTCTTCAGTGAAGGAGCTTATTCTTCCAAGAAGAAGAGGAGGAGTCTTTGTTGTCACTAAAGGTGGAAGACCAAGCATTCTTTTCTAGCCTCCTAAACTTTTTTGAATGGAAACGCCTAGGGACTGTCCCTATTGGCTTCCTTGTTGTAGCTAGAACTCTGATCTGGCTGACTCAGGTAATGAGCTCCTCTTCTGGATCATCCCACTGGGAGAACCTTTCTTTCAGTGTCAATAGAATGGGGGCTTCACCCCTCTGCTATTGTCCCCTCTTTCTCTTCTATATGTCTCTTTTGCGTCAGTAACTCAGTAGGTGTATTTCCAAACCAGTTGCTTGGATTTATTTCTTATTACTGACAGATGATGCAGTATAAGTGAGGTACTGCATTCCTGAATGTGCCATCTTTTGTGTGACGCCCGTGTACTTGCCCAGTAATCAATCGTCACCACTAACACCAGTGAGGGGCGTCCACATTGGGGGGATAACAAGTACACAGACAGTAAAGTACAACTTCCCATAAGAGTACACAGAGATCACAGTCAGTCTGGGGCTGATTTCTTCCTTTCACTGCAGATCCCAAATAAGACTCCACACTGGCAAAGCTATATGGTTCAGATCTCAGCCAAGTAGTCAAGCCAAAACCTCCAGTACCCTCTCTGTCCAACCAGTGCTTTGTGTCCCTGCCCAAGTAACTGACACACAGACACTTTGAGATTTGATTTATATACAAATACACAGACACTCCTGGGGAAGGCAGGCGCAGGTTCTCCAGCTATGCCCCCTTCTGCCCATACTATACAGTATTACAACCTGCCACCAACTACTTTTATCAGCTACTCTAAAGGCCCTTACCAAAGAGTGTCCAATTCTACTGTGCAATGTTACTGTTATCCAAATAGTAAGTGTGACTGAGACTTGAAGGCTATTTAGGAGTGGCTTATACAGTATCACCAAATACATGCAGTATGCTAAGAGCTTAAATGATCTCTACACAAAACAGCCGCAGTTGAAAGGTTTAAAATATTTAATAGTAAATAATAAAAAAAAATACAATACTTATTAATTCAACACAGTGACACTAGAGAGTTCAGAAATCAAAGGAAATACTTTAAAACAACATTGTAGGATAGTCTCACATTAATATAGAAAAACAGCTAGACTAATCTGGCTATATTTCTATCTATCTCTAAGAGAAATCACTTTTCTAAATACTACTTACAAACCAAAGCAAGTACTGGTGAGTTGTTGTCAGATCTGAACACAAATACAAAATGCCCTTCTTACTTTCTGAGATAGCCCTTAAATTGATAATACACATTACTGTAGAGTCATTTCAGATTACATCATTCTTGACACTTCTGCTTAAGTTTCACTGGCGCTCAGAACTCAAAATTGTAACATTTCTTTTTGATCTGCACCTGCCAGGAAGCCACAACAATAAAAGACACTTTACATGTGAAACCTAGTAATTATCTATGTCTTAGAACAATAGAAAGAATTTCCTAGCCAGGACATCCTGTCTCAGAGCTTGAGATCACACACAGTTGTAAAATTCTTTACTTATCAGCTTTCGTCCAGCAGGGTGCACTGTGGTTACATTTTTGAAGCTTAGCACATAACACAGTTTTCATACATTTGTGAAAACAGCCTGTGGATCATATTAATATTTACAATGACAAAGAATTATTTACAAAATTCTAACTGGCTGGGCTGGCAGACCCTCAGTTTTTCACATTTCTCCCCCCATCCCGAGAACTCAAGCTAGTTTTTCAAGTGTCCCTTGACAAATGCTGCTTGAGAGGGTTGAGTCTATCTGGGTATACCTTATCCCATTCCCTGTCTTGAGAGCCTATCTGCCTTGGCATGGCTAATGCCACTGTGGTGCTGCACTGACATATCATATGCTTGCAACCCTAGGCTCAGCACAAGGGCCTCCTTATCATGGTAAGGTTTCATCATGTTAACATGGTACAATTTGTGCTCCTGCCTCCTGCCTAGCAGTTCTACCATGTAGTTAACATCACTGACCTTGTAGGGTCCCTCCCAGGCTGCCTGCAGCTTGTTGTGTCTGACAGGAATGAGAACCATTACCTGTTGCCCTACAGCATACTCTCTAGCTCAAGCATTCCTGTCATACCAGACCTTTTTCTGCTGTTGGGCTTCTGCCAGTTTCTCCTGGGCCAAGCCCATGTGTTCCCTAAGCCTTGTCCTGAGGTTTAGGACATATGCCACAACAGACTCCTGATGGGATTCACACTCACTTTCCCACTCATCACAAATTAAATCTAAAGGCCCCCTCACCCTATGCCCATACAACAACTCAAACGGTGAAAAGCCTGTGGATTCCTGGGGAACCTCTCTGCAAGCAAATAACAGATGGGGCAAATATTTGCCCCAGTCCCTCTTAAACTGGTCTGCAAATGCCTGTAGCATGGACTTGAGTGCAGACTTTAACCTCTCAACAAGACCATTAGTGCTTCACCCCACAGTACTTCCACAGACATGCCAGCAGGTCTGACATGAAATTGGCACCTCTGTCAGCCAGTATTTCTTTTGGGAAACCTACCCTGCTACAAATCTCTAACAAAGCATTTGACACATTTTCTGCCTCAATGGAGGACAAAGCCACTGCCTCAGGGTATCTTGTAGCATAATCTACTACCACTAGGATAAACTTTTTCCCTGTGGAACATAGGAGTACTCAGAGGACCCACAATATCCATAGTTAACCTCTGACATGGCTCCTCAATCACAGGCAAAGGCATCAAAGGAGCTTTCACCTTGTCTCCTGCCTTGCCTACCTTTTGGCACTGCTCACAGGTCCTGCAGTACCCTGTTACATCTCTGGAAATTCCAGGACAATAAAAGTTCTGCATAATACATATCTTTATATGTTTTATGCCCATATGACCTGCAAAGGGAATATCATGGGCTATGGCTAGAAGTGCCAGATGGTAGGCTCTAGGCACTACCAGTTGCTGTACCCTCTCACCTTCTAGCCCTTCCTCAGGGGTCCACTCTCTATACAGTAACCCCTTTTCCCAGTATACAGATCCCCCCTTCCCTTGAGAATCAGGTGCCTTACTAGCTACCTGCCTTAGGCCTTGTAATGTAGGGTCTGAGAGCTGAGCCTGTCTCAGTTCTCTTTGTAACCCTTCCCAGCTCCCTTTCCATAGAAAGTCTGGTATCCTCTGACAGTGGTGCCTCACTGTCAGCCTGGGTACTACTACTTAACTCTACCTTCGCAGTCACTCTGTCCAAGAGTACATCAGTACCCACAAGCAGCTGTGGCTCACCTTCAGTCTCACTGCTACAGAGTAGCTCCCTCCCTGAAGTAACCACCTCACCAGTTCTGGCAGCAAGAATGCGGTCTTTCTGGGTCTCCCCCAGGCTACCAGACCCACATGCTTGTCTCCAAGCCTGACTACGTGTAACTGCATGAGCACATGGTACTGCATTATCAAAATCTTTCCCTGTCAGGACATCTGCAGGGATATCCTCAAACACACCTACTTGCTGGCTTCCTTTTCCACCCTCCCAGTCAAGGTGAACCCTAATCAAAGGTATTTGGAATGGGCTCCCTCCTAAAGCTCTGACTGGAGTAGACTCCCCAAGCAAGAAGTGCTCCTCTGTAACCATTGCAGGCTTCACAATGGTTATGTCAGTGGCTGTGTCTCTCTTAGCAATGGTCTCTTTGCCATTCACTACGATAGGATATAACCTCTTGTGATAGTTTGGTACCCTTGTTGTCTCAAGACAACAAATTGTTGGCATGTTGTCTTTCTCACTTACTGGCTCCCTCACCTTTTGTTCCCTATCTTGCCTCTATGGACATCTATATGCCACATGGCCCCACTGGTTGCATTCAAAACATATAACCCCAGGTCCTGGATGTGTACCTGGACTAATGGCTTCCCCTGCTACTGGCAGATTCTGCTGGGGCAGTCTGGGCTGACCACCATGGGTTCCCTTAGACCCATGAGCAGCACTGGGTGTCCCTTTCCTGTGGAGGAATGCCCTGCTTGCTAGGTATAGGTCTCTCTTCTTCCCCAACTCATCTACAGTAGAGCATTGTCTATCTGCTAACCGCATCCTCATGCCCTCAGGCAAAGTGCTAAGGGCTTGATCCCTCACCAAAAGGTCTGTCAGCCCTTCAGAAGTGGTGACCTGACATCCACTTACTCACCTATGAAAATAAGTGCTTAGTTCACCAACATATTCACACACATTTTCATCTGTCTTCCGTCTATGCTCACAAAATATTTTCCTATAAGCTTCAGGTGTTAGCTTAAAAAATTGTGGCAAATAATTCTTTACAGCATTATAATTAAAAAAAATCATTGTCAGACAGTTTGTTCAAGACATTTACAGCTTTACCATGGAGTAAGTGGGTCAGGAACCATACCCAGAGCCTTTGGTCAACATCATACTATTTACATACCTTCTCACACATATGAATGAAACTATCAAAATTATCCCCTCTGTAAACTGTGGAAGAAATTTACTGACCTTTTGTGCTTCTGGGGTCCAGTTATTCCCTTCCCCATTACCTTCATGACTCTGGCGAAGAGTCAGCATCTCCTTTTCATGTTGCCTCTGCCTCTCCTTCTCCTCACCTTCCAGGCGTTGCAGTTTCTCATTCTCCTCCACCTGCAGACATCACAGTTTCTCATTTTCCTCACTCTCTAGATGCCTCAGTATCTCTGCTGCTTCTATTTCCAAATGCTTGGCCTCCAACTTAAGTCTCTTTAGCTCCAGATGGATTTTTAAGTCTTCTGCAGAAAGATTGAGCTGTCAATTCTCTGAGTGCTGTACATCTCCACGGCCAGTCTGATCGTCCTCCTGGCTGCTATTCTCTGATACAGCTGTGACTAAAGCTGCAATCATGTCTGCGTTGGTCAGGTGTCCATGCACCAGTCCTTTAGCCTGGCACATTTCAGCCAAATAGCTCCTTATCAGCTTGCCATTCTCCTCTGCTGACATGCTTGCCTGCTCTCCCTAACTAACTAAGCTAACAATAGAAATAAAATAATTATGATCTTAACTATGAATGCTCACTGCACGGCTGATTTAGAGTACAAAAACACCTTCAGTGATCACTGTACACAAGCTACAGGAATTCACTATCCACACCACTACAAGCCAATTAATATGTGATGTGGCTAACTCACCACTATCAACCAGTTAATACTTGATGTGGATATCCAACCACTGCCAAACAATTAATATGTGATGCCCGTGCACTGGCCCAGTAATCAAGGAGCCTCAATCCTCACCACTAACACCAGTGAGGGGTGTCCACATTGGGAGGATAACACGTACACACACAGTAAAGTACAATTTCCCTTAAGAGCACACAGAGATCACAGTCAGTCTGGGGCTGGTTTCTCCCTTTCTCTCCAGATCCCCAGTAAGACTCCCCACTGGCACAGTTATAGGGTTCAGATCTCAGCTGAGTAGTCAAGCCAAAACCTCCAGTACCCTCTCTGTCCAACCAATGCTTTGTGTCCCAGCCCAAGTATCTGACACTGACTGAAACCTAGTAATTATCTATGCCTTAGGACAATAGAAATGATTTCCTAGTCCAGACGTCCTGTCTACAAGTCTGAGATCATACACAGTTGTAAAATTCTTTACTTATCAGCTTTCGTCCAGCAGGGTGCACCGTGGTTACATTTTTGAAGCTTAGCACATAACACAGTTTTCTTACATTTGTGAAGCCAGCCCGTGGATCATATTAATATTTACAATGACATAGAATTATTTACAAAATTCTATCTGGCTGGGCTGGCAGCCCCTCAGTTTTTCACACTTTGGATGAGCTATTAAACCAAGGCCCCATCTATCTGAGTTAGTGGTAGCTCAGTTGGATGCAAAAGATCCCATGACACTTACAGAAAAAGGCAGGAGAGCTATATTTAGGAATCGGTTTTCATTAATTTTATACACATAATTTCAATATTATTAAATCGTTATAAATCATTCAGAAGATAATTACAATTCTTCCATATTTTACACATCAAATTTTCATAATATTCCTTAACCTGTTTACCCTCACCCTTTCTACCACAGCCATTTCTTTAATCTCTTTAATACTATTTCACAATCCTGCACAATTATTGTGCAATAATTCTTCACATTTCTATTTGCAGATATTACATAAATATATAAACAATATCATATCCATGTTTTGTATTGTACTTCTAACCAAATTTATATATTTTCTCTTTATCACATTTATATATATATATATATATATATATATATATATATATATATATATATATATATATATATACTCTCTTAAAATACTCATAATTGTATTGTTCTTTAAACTTCTGCCAAAAAATTCTGAATTTTTTTCAGTGTCAAATATGCATGTTCAATAGATTCTTCAACTTTACACACTTTATATAAATTTTCTTCCTGTTGCTTTTGTCCCACCACAGGAAATTTATTTAATAAAATAAAAATCAGGAACGTGACACCCACAAGGGCTGTAACAACATGCAAAAAAAAAGTACGGCCACCAAAAAATGCAGTCTCCTCCACAAAAAGCCACACTGGAATGAAAACTAAGTCCTTCTCATGGATTTAAACAAAGAATTTAATACAAAAATCACGACTAAGCGCTTTCGCCAGCAATCTGGCTTCCTCAGAGTCGTTTAACATACATTCAAATACTCCATATATATTGTACACTCAAAGCTCATTGGGCCAATTCATAAAACACACCCCCTTAAATACAACAATCCTAAACATTGAACATTTAAATGTTACAAATATAATTAAATATATATATATATATATACCTACTGTTAACTTAAAAAATATATATGTATAAATATGTGTACGTTAGTACATATTTTGTAATAATAATCCTACATGGTGATGTCATAAAAATCTACATATTTGTATCCAATATTACTATAAAACATACATATTCAAGCTCAAAACACATTATACAAACCCATCAATCCTATCCATAGTAGTAACCAGCTAAATAAATTGCATTAATATTAAAAATAAAAAACTAGTTAAAACATATTGAAAAATGTTGAAAATTGCACTACTACACTGCTAAAACATTAAACTATATAGCCAATAAACATAAGGTCCCTAATACATGTTGTATCCAATCACTATACTAACTGGGACCTTAACTTTAACATAGGTTTGATCGAAATGTAATCATTTAAACCCGGGGGCTTACAAGCATCTAATCTTAATTGCCATATAGTTTCTAAAGCCCCTACTCTGTTGGGTATATCTCCCCCTTCTCCATAATCTAAAACACGTCCTATGACAAAAAATGTGAATTTGTTAAAATTAACACATTGGTTACTGTGTAAGTAAAGTGCATTGTGCTTGTCCTTCTTCCTAATAGATCTAACATGTTCTGCGATTCTGTCCTGCAACCTCCTAATGGTTTTCCCCACATAAAATGCCTCACAAGATGCACATGTTGCCAAATAGATAATATTCTTCGTGCAACAGTTGCATTGCCCTGGACAAGGGATGGTGTATTTGTAGCCGTGTACACACACATAACTACCCTCATTAATGTATCTACACCATCTGCAGAAACCACATTTTTTCATAATGGATTTGTACTGACTATTATTTTTTCTTTCCAGAATACCTTTTAGGTTATCCCCCCTACTGTACACAAACACTGGTTCTGAACCCAATACTTTCTTAAGCTCTTCACTTAAAACGTAATTCCAAATGTTTTTTATTATACCAATCACTTCTGATGATTTAGGGTTGTACTTAACTATCATCTTTACGTCGGACCCCTTAACTGCAACATCAGCATTATGTTCTCCCATGTGTCCTATACCCGTGCGTAGAACAGGTGCGTACCGCCCTTTCCTTCCCCTCAAAACATCCCTTCTTACACTCAATAGGAGCTTCAATGGATAACCACGATCCAAGAACATTCCTATAAGCTTGAAAAGCTCCATTCTAAATTGTACATCATTGCTAACCAGCCTTGAGGTTCTCACCATCTGACCCTTAATGACTCCTTTACGATGGTGAAATGGATGACAACTAGAAAAGTGTAATAGTGAGTTTGAATAATTTTCTTTTCTAAAAATATTACTTTCAAACCCTCTATCTATTTTACTGATGGTTATATCCAGGTAGTTGATTTTGTCTTTGTCCCAATGAAATGTAAATTTCAAAAATTCTGTTGTTTTACCTAGATACTCGACAAAATCAACCGCCGTCTTCTCATCACCTTCCCAGAAAATTAAAATGTCATCCAAAAATCTACTGTACATCAGTATATTCGTCATAAATCTGTCTGATGAAAAAATATACTCTCTTTCCCATGTGAGTAAAACTGCATTAGCAAATGCTGGCGCACATCTCGCACCCATCGCCACACCTGACCTTTGTTGAAATAAATCACCCTCAAAATTGATGAAATTGTTGTTAAGCACTAATTCCATCAAATCACATACAAAATTGGCCTTAGTACCTTCCAACAATCCATCCTTAGTGATGGCTTCAAAAAACATCTCTAAACCTACATTGTGTGGAATAACTGAAAATAGGTTCACGATGTCAATTGTGAGGAACCCAAAATCCCTGTTCCCTCTCACAAAATTCTTAATTCTGTCAAGGCAATGCCATGAATCTCTAATGATGTGCGGTGCTTGATTAATAATGGGCTTCACTACTGAATCAATATATGCAGCTAAAGTTTCTGTTTTGGATCCCTTAGCTGATACAATGGGCCTAAATTGTAGATTGTCGGCCCCTTTATGCACCTTCGGTATACCAAACAAAGTAGGTATTCTAGGAAAATTAACCATCAAAAAATCGTACTCCACTTCATTGATGTTACCTTGAAATAATGCATCGTGTAGAAATACATCAATTTTGTAGTAAGCCCTATTAATCTCACCCCTTGTGACCAAAACATATGTGTCATCACCATTCAAAATCGCAGAAATTTCAGAAATATAATCAGTGTTAGTCATGACAACCATACCCCCCCCCCTTATCTGGTTTCATAAATCTATAATTTCCAGATTTTTTAAGGGAGTCCAACAATTCTCTCTCATTTTGTGTCAGGTTGTCATTAAATAAAAACACATTATCCAAACATTTTCGTATCTGTGTTTCAACCACTTTTTCAAAACCCATCACCTCTAAATTGAACGGTGGTATAAATGCACTTTTTCTTTTAAACATAGTTGTTCTATCCACAACTCCATTAATTACACTGGTTACCCCCTCTCCTATAGCTGCAAAAAACATTTTTAAATGCATTTGTCTCGTAAACATCTTAAAATCAAGTAAAACCTGAGCTGTGTCAACTCTGAACATTGGTACAAAACTCACACCCTTACTAAATAAATCAAAGTGTGTTTCTCCTATCACAACGTCAGTATAGTTATAAATACAGTAACCACTTTTCTTAAGTAACTGGTGCCTGGTACCTTGAAATATTGATATGTCCTTGTTACCACCTAAAGGACAAATCAAATTCAACCTATTGATACCCATAACATCATCGTGCGTTACAGTATCATTCACAAGTACCCTAAAATCACTCCCTTCAAAAGTATTCGTGTTAGTATCGTTGTAACCATCACACCTAGTCTCAAATGAGTGACCTGGTACTTCACATATACATATTTCAGTTGACACAAATCTTTGTCTATTATTTTCATTAAAAGTCACAAATGCAACATCACCATTGATTAAATTGTCCATCAATATCTCCCCCTCCTGTTGGTTCTCCCACCCCTGTGATACTCTTGTTGGGCTTCTCTTCCCAACAATCCCCTGTTCCGAAGCCTCTCCGATCTCCAAGGGCCATTTTCCATTTCTAAAAAAAATCATTGTCCCCTCCATCCTCATTGTAACTCAAACATTCATTAACATTATTGTTCTCATACAAATTTAAATCGTTCCTTCTAGCACCAGGGGGGTAGGCCCTTTTGTTTTTATAGTCCGAGCAGTCTCTTTCAAGTTTCTTTTTCTTTTTTGCCATATTTTTGTTCACAAAAGAATCAATGTTACTCAATGTTTTGTTAAAATTCGCTAAATTCTGCTCAAATAACAAATCAGTAGTCATACTTACATGGAGCTGCTCAATTTGCTCCTGTAATTCGGATAGTTTGATTTCATTGTTCCTTATTATGATATCCATCATCTCCAAACCTGTTTTATTGAAAAGGACTGTTAATTCTTGAAATGCTACCGAATTGTCATCCACCCCCATAGGTCTCTTCCACACACGTAGACCCATAGGAACCTGATTCATCTCTCTGGATTTTTTTAAAAATAAACTATCCAGTTGAACTGCCCGAAACCTTGTACACAGTTTTTCATAGCGAGAAATTTGTTCATTTAAGCGAGGACGTGAAGTTCTTCTCTCGTCGACGCTTACTGCTTCTCCAAACGCCGGAGCCCAGAACCAGGAAGTGATGTCGAACCTCTCCTCGTGCATCCTCCTATTCTGGTCTCCGCTCCCTCTCGTACCGTTATTACTCCGGTTCTGAGACGCTGCCACATTCGCATAAGTACTGTCCACATCCCCTTGACCCGGTGGAATAGATCCAAACGGGGAGTGTAGCGTAAACAGCCGCATTTGAGATTCTGTCGGGCTCACTAAACCGGCTTCATCTCTCTCACCATTACCGCTACTCTTACTATTAGCTGCTGTGTACACTTTAAGCAATTTGTCCACCACAGTCGCCAATTCTTTTAAAATCGCCTCCATAACACCACGTAGCTTACAGCAGATAGAGACCAACACCAGTGGTACTGTAAGATAAAAATCAGGAACGTGACACCCACAGGGGCTGTAACAACATGTAAAAAAAAAGTACGGCCACCAAAAAATGCAGTCTCCTCCACAAAAAGCCACACTGGAATGAAAACTAAGTCCTTCTCATGGATTTAAACAAAGAATTTAATACAAAAATCACGACTAAGCGCTTTCGCCAGCAATCTGGCTTCCTCAGAGTCATTTAACATACATTCAAATACTCCATATATATTGTACACTCAAAGCTCATTGGGCCAATTCATAAAACACACCCCCTTAAATACAACAATCCTAAACATTGAACATTTAAATGTTACAAATATAATTAAAAATATATATATTTTTTTATTTAATAAAAGTTTACAAAAAATCTTAAGGCTCCAGGACTTCCTTAAATCATTCTTGTCTCTTCATTAAAGCTTTTTTTCTTTTCTTCCCTTAAACATTCCCGTGGTTTGACATAATAATTCAGTTCCATTACCCTTTCATACTATTGTTTCCTTTTAACAGTTCCTAGTTACATATCCCATTTTTGGATTGCCGCGGTGGTGCAGCGGTTAGTGTTGTCACCTCACAGCAAGCGGCTCTCCGGTTTGATCTTCGGCAGGGGTGTCTTCTGTGTGGAGTCTGAATGCCCTCCCTGTGGGCATGTGGGTTTCCACTGGGTGCTCCGGTTTCCTCCCACATCCCCAAAGACATGCTGCAAGTGGATTGGACATGCTAAAATTGGCCCTAGGCGTGAGTGCGTGCATGTGTGTGCCTTCTGTGGAAGGTAGAGCACCAGGCTGGCAACTCGACACCGTAAAAACTCCACTGCCAATCATGAGCGGACAAGGTGATCCGCTGTGGCGACCTCTAACCGGGAAAAGCCGAAAGAGAGAGAGAGAGAGAGAGAGTTACATATCCCATTTTTACCTTCTTATTTTATAAAAATAGTCAGCTATTTATTTTTCCTCACATTTCTTGTTCATCACATCTTTACATTCTTATTTTATCAAAATAGTCAACTATTTATTTTGCCTCACATTTCTTGTTCTTTTTTCCACGTTTAATTCTTCCCACACCTCTTTATATTTTTTGACATCACACTTCCCACAATACTTTTTGCACTTTCAAAATCCAAAACAAATATAAAGATATATACAACAGGATTTAGTAATCTCAACCCTCATTCCATCTTGGAACAGCACAATACCCCTCTTTTTACAGGAGTCAATAATGCTGAATACTATCTTTAATCATTCTTTTTTCTGTATCTGCCAGAAACAAATACACCCTTCTCATGTAATCTAGCTTTCCCAAAACATAAAAATATATCTCTAGCAATTGGACTGGCACTACTATCTGTAAATAAATTGTAATGACTGGTCTATGAGGCATAGTGGCTATTGTTCTTGGATCTGCTCCACTGCCTGACTAGATTAGATGACCACCAGAGGGATGGTCTCTCGAGTGCTACTCTTGTTCACAGCAGGTTAATGTGGAAAAGGTGCACATAGATCTGATTTTCTAACCAATTCACTAAATGCAATCTGGCCTCTAAATTATACAGTGACTATACACTGCTGTCCTGAGTATGGGCTTCTGACATCCACATCCAGACTTGGACTATGTACTGACCCCTCTCCTAGCCAAATCTTAGGCTTAGCACCCTAAAACAGGCCCCATTATCAGCCCTCTTTGTGAGCATCAATATCTTTGGATGCCCCTTACCCATGATAATAGCTTTTTATACATGCACACACACAAACACGATTCCAAGGGATGCTGTTAAGAGTTCTCCAATTTCTCACAGCTTTGATTCTTGAAAAGCAGTAATGCCACCATCTAGATATGGACATGGATCAATACACAGTTATATATGCCACCCTTGATCAACAGCAAAATAAAATAATAATAAAAACACAAAATAGTAAAAGGCAGAGTAATATGGAATTATAGGTGGATACCAACACCTTGATAGCCTACAGTACTAAATAATGCTCTCTCCTAAATAAATAAGCAAATACCAGCCAACAACTTTTTAAACACAAATAAATAAGTTTTACTTAAACAACCAAGAAGTTAATATAGTGGTGAGATAAATTAAATGTACAGAGGTATAAGCATTTGCACTATGGCTCGAGGATGCTAATTAGCTGCATAGACAGTATACTTAAATCACTAACTAAGCTAGACAAATATCATATCTGTCTCTAAATGAAAGCATACTGAATGTTTAACTTTTCCAGTTTACTGAAATATTATACAGGCAGTACATTTGCACAGATGTGTCCAAGCAAGACTTCTTCCATACTAGTTTTAGCTAAACATAACTATTTTAGCTTGCTTATTACCTTTTTTCCACAGAAACAAGAGATAATTAACTCAACTGTTTTCCGCACAGAGAAAGAGCTAACTGGAAAGTAAACAGGATTTAGGTTCATAGGTAGGTACTAGGCTATCTGCCCGAGGGCATTTATAAGCCTAGCGAGAGTGTGTCAGCTTTCGCCGCCCCATTGATTAATTAACTGAGCCTCTGTCAAGAAGAGCCAATATAGTGATCCCAGGGGTGTATTTTCTGTTACCCATCCACTCTTCAAGGTTTCTCTTGATGAGTGTTAGTGAGGGGCTCTGCCTAATGTAGTTAGGAATTTTTTTCCAAAGCATGGGGAGTCTCTGCGACAGGAATCTATCCCTCCAGCATGTTCTATTTATTGTTGTGGTGAGGTTTAGCTCACTAGAGCGAGTGTCTCACAGTGACTTGGATTTCTTTAGGTGGAGCATGTCCATCAATTCTGAGTTGGGCATGGCTTTGTAAGTCAGGTGGAGATCACCTATGAGTAAGCGATATGTGACTGAGTACAGCTGGAGTTTTTCCAGTTGGGCTGCATAGGACATATGTTCGAAAGATAACCACAAAGCCTTCTTTAGCTTTGTCAGATTTTCTAAGTGGCAACTTTCAGATATGCTCTGAGCTAGTGCAAAATAGGACAAAATATACTGAACCCATTGATATTGCCAACATCCTGGCAGATAGATTCAGTGCAAACTTCACCCCCCTCTCACCCCCAAAAGGGCCCACAACAATACCGGAAAAGTGTAGTGTCCCGGAAATCACAGACGCACAGGTGAAAACAGCCCTTTCAAAAGCCAAAAGCACAGCGTCAATAGGGCCTGATGGTGTCCCAGGCTCCATCTTGCACGAACTACAGAACAAACTAACCCCCCCACCTAAACACACTGTTTAACCTCAGCCTCTCCACAGGCTATGTGCCCATAGAATGGCGCACAGCAACGGTTATTCTGCTCCACAAAGGAGGGGCCACAACTAAGCCTGGTAACTATCACCCCATAAGCCTGACTAGCCTGGTCTGCAAGGCCATGGAGCGCATCATCATGGAACTCATTAACAAAGACATTGGGAAATTCCAAACACTTGACCCGACCCAGTTCGGCTTTGTTAAGGGCAGATCATGCCTATTAAACCAGGTTGACTTCTTCGAGACAGTCACCAAGGCCATAGATGAGGGGAAGGTAGTTCACACAGCCTACCTTGACCTCGCCAAGGCTTTTGACACCATTCCCCACTCGGGAATTATAGAAAAACTCAACAGCCTGAACATAAACCTCTACATCACGAGATGGGTTGCCAACTGGCTTACAGACAGAACTCACACAGTAAGAATAGTGGGCTCCAGGTCCGACTCTAAACCAGTCACAAGTGGTGTCCCACAAGGCTCGGTCCTGGGACCCCTGCTGTTCAGCATATACTTCTCAGAAGTACAGGCAAATACAGGAGGACTATTGACAAGTGACCTGTCTCTACACTGGCATTACTGTATCAAATGTATGCTTTTTTTATGTGACATCTGAAATGCTTTCTGCATTACTGTACTACTTCATAGGTTCATAGGTTCATAGGTTCATACTAGGCTATCTGCCCAAGGGCATTTACAAGCCTAGCCATAGTTTTGTGGCTTACGCCACCCCTTAGTTTGGAGAAACTATGCCCATTATTTAGCCGTGCCTCTGTCGAGCAGTGACACTGAGGTAACCCCTGGGGTGTATCTGCGATCTCCCATCCATTGGTCAAGATTCCTCTTGAACAAGGCCAGCGAGGTGCTCTGCCTCACATAAACCGGGATTTTGTTCCACAGCATAGGGAGTCTTTGGGTGATGAATCTATCCTCCAGCACGTCCTATTAATAACCGTGTCGAGGTTTAAGTCACCCGCCTTGTGGCTCTGAGGGATCTAGATTTTTGAGATGAAGCATGTTCATCAAATCTGGGTTTGACATGGCCTTGTATGTTAGGCATAGGTCACCTCTGAGTAAGATGCACGCAACTGAATATAACTGGAGTTCTTTCAGTCGTGCAGCATAAGACAGATTTTTGAGACCCTTTATCCTTTTGGTGAGGAACTTTTGTGGCCTCTCCAGCTGCTGCAAGTGTCGGGTCAGGTACATTCCGAATGGGGCATTGTACTCGATCATTGGTCTGATGAGTGATGAGTATAGGGAGACTATGACTTCCCTTGATCTAGATGTGAATCCCTTCATGATAAGGTGGGCAATGTAGAAGGTCTTCCTAACTACTTTAGCAATATGAGTGTCGAATGAAAGGCTACTGTCAACCTGGGTTCCCAGGTCCCTAATAACTTCTTCTGTGTTCAGGGATTGCCACCTATGTGGTAGCTAGGGGTAACCTTTTTTTTCCGAAGGCGATGACTATGCATTTTTTGGCATTTAACTTGAGGCCATGGCTCTGGCACCAGTTATCCGTTTCTGTGAGACCCTTCTGAAGGATATCTGTGTCGGATGTGTTCTCAACTACGGCGCCCAGTTTGCAGTCATCTGCGAACTTTGTCAGCCATAACCCTCCTGTGTTTGCTTGTACTTCAGAAAAGTAGATGCCAAACAAGAGTGGGCCCAGGACTGAGCCCTGTGGGACACCACTTGTGACAGGCTTAGAGTCTGACATGGCACCAGCAACTCTGACCCTGTGGGTTCTGTCACTCAGCCAGTTTGCAACCCATCTTGTAATGTATGGGTTTACATTTAAGTTGATGAGTTTTTAATGATACCCGAGTGGGGTATTGTATTGAAAGCCTTCGCCAGGTCTAGGTAGGCTGTATGGACTGCCTTCCCCTCGTCAATGGCCTTGGTGACTGTTTCAAAGAAGTCAACCAAGTTTAAAAGGCATGATCTGCCTTTGACAAAGCCAAACTGGGTTGGATCCAAAGTCTGCAAATTCCCTATGTCTTTATTTATGAGATCCATTATGATCCTTTCCATGGCTTTGCAGATCAGGCTTGTCAAGCTAATGGGACGGTAATTTCCAGGGTCGGTGGAGGCACCGCCTTTGTGGAGTGGGACCACAGTCGCTGTGCGCCACTCCCTGGGTACGTATCCGGAGGTGAGACTAAGATTAAACAGCTGTCCTAACTGAGGGTTTAATTCCTCATTGAGTTCATGGAGCACACAGCCGGGGACACCATCAGGTCCCATGGATGCTGTGTTCTTTGCCTTGGAGAGAGCATTTTTCACCTGGGCATTGGAGATGTTTGGGGGGCTACAATCATTTGGTATAGATATCTCTTCTTTAGGTGGGGAGGGTGGGGAGAAGTTTGCACTGAACCTGTCAGCCAGTATGTTGGCAATGTCTGTAGGATCAGTAATCTTCACATCATTTTGAACTAATTCTGAGCATATCTGGGAATTTCCTCCTAGGTTTCTGACATAGCTAAAGAATGCTTTATGGTTGTCTTTAGAGTCCTTAGCTATTTTTTCTCAAAATTAGCTTTGGATGATTTTATCACAGCTCTTAGCTTTTTACTTATAGCGATCACCGGTGTCTTACCTTTAAGGATTTTGCTCTATCTTGTAGTAGCTTTCTCCTTTTATTGTAGAGTTTGTTTATGGCTGGGGTCCACCAGACTGGACGCTTGCCTTTGGTACAAAGAGTCTTTGTTTTGCTTGGGATTGCCTGATCCATGCAGCCCTGCAGGTGCTGGTAGAAGGCATTTGTAAGTGATTCAGCGGTTTGAGTAATGTTAACCGCCGGCTCAGGGGCCTTAAAGGAGACCACACTAGTCTTTAGAAGTGTGAAGTCGGCTTTCGAGAAGTTCTTTACTGTGGTCTTTTCATTTCGGTGGGGCGGATGAGGACCTCCAGCGAGATTAGTTTGTGATCAGATCTCACCAGTGAAGGGTATACTTCTGGCATTGAACATTGTGCTCCCATGTTCGTGATGATGAGATCAAGTATGTTCTCTCCTCTTGTGGGGATAGTGACTAGTTGTTCCATGGCATTTGAGTTTATGAATTCCAGGAACTTTTGGGCTAGAGTGTTTGGGCTTGAGTAGTGTTCCCAGTCTATATTAGGGTAGTTGAAGTCACCTAGTATGATGGTGTTCGGAGATACATTTATCCCTCCAGTGTTTTCAGGAAGGCCATGTGAGGTTCCTGAGTTTGCGAGGGTGGCCTGTAACATGCTACAATTTGCATAGCAGTCTTGCCAATGGTTAATTGCACCTGGATGGTTTCCGATGCATCGTGCGATGCCACCAATCTTGAGGTGTGGGTGTCCTTGATGAATATGGATACCCCTCCTCCTTTCTTGGTATTGTCCGGGTTTTGTGGCGGAACGCATGATATGAGGTAAAACCTGATAGTGCTGGGGTGCTCTCAGGAGCCTTGAACCAGGTTTCTGTCACAGCACAGACATCGATGTTCTCCATACTGAGAAGGGCCTCGAGTGCGTGCATCTTGAGGTTGAGACTTCTGGCATTGAGCAGCATTACCCTTAGTTTTTTTCTTTGTTTTGTTCTAGGGTGGTAGGTTTAGAATTTGAGCCTTGCCTAAAAAGGCACTATGGGGTGGCAAGAGCCTTTGCCAAAATCCGGAATCCCAGGGTGACAAGTGCAAGCCGTCCCTTGCGAGCAGCGTGGCTTGTCCAGCATGTCATCCCAGGCAGACAGACATTGGATCCCTTTGAATGACACCAGAGTTTAAGCCAATTGTTAAAACTGATCATCTTATCTCTGTATTGTGGCATCATTCTTGGTGAAGGTAGGATACTGCTCAAGGTCAGGGTCATACCTGCCTGGGCTACATAATCAGAGAGCTCCTCTATGTCTCTTTTCATGTAGTCCAGGAGGTACGTCTCAGGTCGTTTACACCAGCATGGACAATGATTGAATCGTACTTGTACCTGCTGTTGAGAGACCTGAGTGCATGCGTTATGTGGCGGATTCTAGCACCCGACAGGCAGCTTACTGTGACCTTCTCCTTACTCAGTCTGGTGAGCGGGACGTCAGTGTGTCTGACTATGGAGTCACCAATGACTAGTGTGTCTGGCATAGTGTTTGGCCTTAAGGGCTGTGACTGCTTGACACTCTGACTGTGTGGTCTATGTGATGCAGGTGTTGTGTTCTGAGGTGGTAGTTGTTTGGGTGTCTGCTTTGGTGGCCTCTGCTGTTTTGGTAGATTTTTGATCAGAGCCTCCATGTATGTCTTTGTGTGTTTATGTGTATGATTTGAGGTTGTGATGGTATTATGTGAGACTGGGTCTATAGTGTGTGTGGTTACCTTCTCCTCCTGTCTGGTCTTGCCAGTCCTATGTTGAGAGAGCTCAGCCTCCAGTTTGGCCGTATAGTTGCATCTCTCGCATGTATTTGTGTTTTGTGGGAGGAGGAGAGGGTTGTCTCTGTGTACATGAGGCAATTGTAACACTGCCTCAATAATCCCAGGTTCATCAGCTGAGCAGGAGAGGATATTAGCAACTGATCCCTCGACATGCTAGAAGGAATAGACAGAAAAACTTAAAGAAAGGTTTTGGGGATGTGGGTGACCGAGAAATGGGGTTTGCTTTTTTTTTTTTTTTTGGGGTACTATCTATAACAAGAGTGCTGTATCGAGGTGATAAGTACTGTAGGAGCAAGTGCTTAGCTATAATGGATAGAGAATAGTCTACTTGGCAGTCAAGTAGAGATAATTTTTAGTTGTAGGATACACTAACTAGAACAGTAGTACACTTTGAGGAAGGTAGTTTTAAGGGAAAATTTGAAGAGTGAACTTTAGGTAGCCTTAATAGTTTAAATCTGTAACCGCTGCCCTAGTGTAACGGTAGCAGCTCAGCTAAATCGCTAAATCGCTAAAGCGGCTTAACGCGTGCTTTATAGCAGGGGGCTGGAAAAAACAGGAAATGACCCAAAATGGCCAACAAATTACAAGTTGCTGCTTCTAACCACTCCTCTGAGGACAACAAGCAGCTCAGTACTCCCCACTCCCACTGGTGAGTAAAGAAACTACCTCTGGCCACACAAGAAAATGGAGGAACACAGGAACCAAATGCAAAGCCCAGGGATCAGCAAAATCTGATCACTGGAACAACTAGCAAGTAAAGTTTATGAAAGGAGAAATATTTTTTTGTTTTTTTTTAGTTTTTTTTTTCAAACAGACAGGAAAAAATGCAGTAAATGCTTTGTTTTCGACTAAATTGCTATCAAAGGCTGGTACACTTGAGTGTATTAGCCTGTTAGTTACGTTTAAGCAATACTTTAGCCCACAAGTGCAATCAACAATATAAGCTCACAAACACAGGAAAATAAGGCAATAAAACAGTAATAAAGGCACAAACAGTAGTCGAAGAGCTTAAAAGATCGAAAAATGCAAACAAAAAGTTTTAAAAAATACTTATGATCAAGAAAGTTGCTTTTTCTGCTCTCTGCTGGCTTAGGAACTCTGCAGGGGACCATGAGGAGCTATGCCAAGTTCTCTAATGCCAGAAAAGCCCGCCAAAGCGTGCTTTATAGCAGGGGGCTGGAAAAAAACAGGAAATGACCCAAAATGGCCAACAAATTACAAGTTGCTGCTTCTAACCACTCCTCTGAGGACAACAAGCAGCTCAGTACTCCCCACTCCCACTGGTGAGTAAAGAAACTACCTCTGGCCACACAAGAAAATGGAGGAACACAGGAACCAAATGCAAAGCCCAGGGATCAGCAAAATCTGATCACTGGAACAACTAGCAAGTAAAGTTTATGAAAGGAGAAATATTTTTTTTTTTTTTTTTTTTTTTAGTTTTTTTCAAACAGACAGGAAAAAATGCAGTAAATGCTTTGTTTTCGACTAAATTGCTATCAAAGGCTGGTACACTTGAGTGTATTAGCCTGTTAGTTACTTTTAAGCAATACTTTAGCCCACAAGTGCAATCAACAATATAAGCTCACAAACACAGGAAAATAAGGCAAAAAAACAGTAATAAAGGCACAAACAGTAGTCGAAGAGCTTAAAAGATCGAAAAATGCAAACAAAAAGTTTTAAAAAATACTTATGATCAAGAAAGTTGCTTTTTCTGCTCTCTGCTGGCTTAGGAACTCTGCAGGGGACCACGAGGAGCTATGCCAAGTTCTCTAATGCCAGAAAAGCCCGCCAAAAGCGTGCTTTATAGCAGGGGGCTGGAAAAACAGGAAATGACCCAAAATGGCCAACAAATTACAAGTTGCTGCTTCTAACCACTCCTCTGAGGACAACAAGCAGCTCAGTACTCCCCACTCCCACTGGTGAGTAAAGAAACTACCTCTGGCCACACAAGAAAATGGAGGAACACAGGAACCAAATGCAAAGCCCAGGGATCAGCAAAATCTGATCACTGGAACAACTAGCAAGTAAAGTTTATGAAAGGAGAAATATTTTTTTGTTTTTTTTTAGTTTTTTTTTTCAAACAGACAGGAAAAATGCAGTAAATGCTTTGTTTTCGACTAAATTGCTATCAAAGGCTGGTACACTTGAGTGTATTAGCCTGTTAGTTACTTTTAAGCAATACTTTAGCCCACAAGTGCAATCAACAATATAAGCTCACAAACACAGGAAAATAAGGCAATAAAACAGTAATAAAGGCACAAACAGTAGTCGAAGAGCTTAAAAGATCGAAAAATGCAAACAAAAAGTTTTAAAAAATACTTATGATCAAGAAAGTTGCTTTTTCTGCTCTCTGCTGGCTTAGGAACTCTGCAGGGGACCACGAGGAGCTATGCCAAGTTCTCTAATGCCAGAAAAGCCCGCCAAAGCGTGCTTTATAGCAGGGGGCTGGAAAAAACAGGAAATGACCCAAAATGGCCAACAAATTACAAGTTGCTGCTTCTAACCACTCCTCTGAGGACAACAAGCAGCTCAGTACTCCCCACTCCCACTGGTGAGTAAAGAAACTACCTCTGGCCACACAAGAAAATGGAGGAACACAGGAACCAAATGCAAAGCCCAGGGATCAGCAAAATCTGATCACTGGAACAACTAGCAAGTAAAGTTTATGAAAGGAGAAATATTTTTTTGTTTTTTTTTAGTTTTTTTTTTCAAACAGACAGGAAAAAATGCAGTAAATGCTTTGTTTTCGACTAAATTGCTATCAAAGGCTGGTACACTTGAGTGTATTAGCCTGTTAGTTACTTTTAAGCAATACTTTAGCCCACAAGTGCAATCAACAATATAAGCTCACAAACACAGGAAAATAAGGCAAAAAAACAGTAATAAAGGCACAAACAGTAGTCGAAGAGCTTAAAAGATCGAAAAATGCAAACAAAAAGTTTTAAAAAATACTTATGATCAAGAAAGTTGCTTTTTCTGCTCTCTGCTGGCTTAGGAACTCTGCAGGGGACCACGAGGAGCTATGCCAAGTTCTCTAATGCCAGAAAAGCCCGCCAAAGCGTGCTTTATAGCAGGGGGCTGGAAAAAACAGGAAATGACCCAAAATGGCCAACAAATTACAAGTTGCTGCTTCTAACCACTCCTCTGAGGACAACAAGCAGCTCAGTACTCCCCACTCCCACTGGTGAGTAAAGAAACTACCTCTGGCCACACAAGAAAATGGAGGAACACAGGAACCAAATGCAAAGCCCAGGGATCAGCAAAATCTGATCACTGGAACAACTAGCAAGTAAAGTTTATGAAAGGAGAAATATTTTTTTGTTTTTTTTTTTAGTTTTTTTTCAAACAGACAGGAAAAAATGCAGTAAATGCTTTGTTTTCGACTAAATTGCTATCAAAGGCTGGTACACTTGAGTGTATTAGCCTGTTAGTTACTTTTAAGCAATACTTTAGCCCACAAGTGCAATCAACAATATAAGCTCACAAACACAGGAAAATAAGGCAAAAAAACAGTAATAAAGGCACAAACAGTAGTCGAAGAGCTTAAAAGATCGAAAAATGCAAACAAAAAGTTTTAAAAAATACTTATGATCAAGAAAGTTGCTTTTCTGCTCTCTGCTGGCTTAGGAACTCTGCAGGGGACCACGAGGAGCTATGCCAAGTTCTCTAATGCCAGAAAAGCCCGCCAAAGCGTGCTTTATAGCAGGGGGCTGGAAAAAACAGGAAATGACCCAAAATGGCCAACAAATTACAAGTTGCTGCTTCTAACCACTCCTCTGAGGACAACAAGCAGCTCAGTACTCCCCACTCCCACTGGTGAGTAAAGAAACTACCTCTGGCCACACAAGAAAATGGAGGAACACAGGAACCAAATGCAAAGCCCAGGGATCAGCAAAATCTGATCACTGGAACAACTAGCAAGTAAAGTTTATGAAAGGAGAAATATTTTTTTGTTTTTTTTTTTTTTAGTTTTTTTCAAACAGACAGGAAAAAAATGCAGTAAATGCTTTGTTTTCGACTAAATTGCTATCAAAGGCTGGTACACTTGAGTGTATTAGCCTGTTAGTTACTTTTAAGCAATACTTTAGCCCACAAGTGCAATCAACAATATAAGCTCACAAACACAGGAAAATAAGGCAAAAAAACAGTAATAAAGGCACAAACAGTAGTCGAAGAGCTTAAAAGATCGAAAAATGCAAACAAAAAGTTTTAAAAAATACTTATGATCAAGAAAGTTGCTTTTTCTGCTCTCTGCTGGCTTAGGAACTCTGCAGGGGACCACGAGGAGCTATGCCAAGTTCTCTCTTATTCATTTCTTCCAGCATTTCTTTCCATTGCTTTTATACCACATCTTGTTTATCAAATTTTATTTCTAGTGCACTCATTTCATACATGGAAAATATTTCCCTCTTATTTTAACTGCATCTTCAAGTCATTTACTTTTTTCCCCCTTATTTAATCTCAAACCTAAGCCACGGCGGTGCAGCGGTAGTGTTGTTGCCTCACAGCAAGAGGTTCTCCCATTCGATTCTCAGCTGGAGCGCCTTCTGTGTCGAGTCTGCATGTCCTCCCCGTGGTCGAGTGGCGTTCGAAAGACATGTGTAGAATGGGCGTGCCTTCGTTGAAGGTTGGGCGCCGAGCTGGCACTGTAAAAATGTACTGCCAATCATTAGCGGACTGGAGTTCTACTGTGGCGACCCCTAACCGGGAAAAACCGAAAGAAGAACAAGAAGAACATTTAGTCTCAAACCTAGTTTTTTAATTTTCCCTCTATCTTCACCATAACATCCACTGCCCACACTCTAGTTTTCATGACTATTAATAATTTGCATAGGACATTGTTGTTGTTTATTCAAGTACATCTTAGTGACTTCAAGGACTTTGGTGCACTAGGCCTGTCTGTTAAGAGTTACTCCTATTTATTACTTAAGTAATGCTGTATACCTGCCTCCTCTCCCAATCTCCTCTTCTTTTACCTTCAACCTTTCCCAGCTTCATTGTCTTCTTTTGTAAATCTTGTCATTGCTTTATGTCACCAAATTATTTTAAATTTATTTTTCCTTTAAGACCTTTCAGTGACCCCCCCCCCCATGGATTTATTTCCTTAAGTTTTGACTAATTTAATCTTGTAGACTGGTGTATTCACAATAATTTGCTTTTCATCACTACAGTTCAAGAGCATCAATTTTCCAGAGCAAAGCCCTACTTATAGAACAACTCTCACCGCTGTACGTTATTACTTGGAAACCATAGCTGTAGCTTTATGGATCTTTGTTCATCTTGGGATGTCTTTGTAAAAAATCTTATCCATATTTGCCATAGTTTCTTTTCACAAAACAAATGTCTC
>NC_056730.1:331127551-331159155 GCF_019279795.1 Protopterus annectens
GGAATAAGCTAGTGCCTTTAGATCTCAGGAGCTCTACCATATAAAAATGAACAAGGCATCCAGGAGCCATCTACGCTTCCGACTGGGAGCCAGTCACCACAGCCCCCAGGGTGTTCAAATGCATGGCAGTAGTCACCTTGGAGTCGATAGTCCAACCTTCAGATACAATACGCTCTTAAATGCAGTTTGTTAAAGTGAGTTGTATTTCGGTGGTAAGTAAAAAAAAAATTCACCAAAGCTTAGCAGCAAGCGTAATAACAGAAGTTATCGAAGTTATGGACTATAGACTCCAAGGTGCCGGCTTTGTGTTTTCGTTTTTTGGTTTCCTGTTTGTGCTTTTCGGATGCATGGCAGTAGTGACAGCTCACCTGAGACGTCAAGGATTGCAGGTGTTTCCGTATTTGGACGACTAGCTCCTGATCGCCCCCGACCAGGTATCTACTCCTCCAAATCAGAGATGCAACTATTCAATTTTGTGCTCAGTTAGGGATCTCCATAAATTGGGAAAAATCTGCATTATTGCCCTCTCAATCTGTGATTTTTATAGGTGCAGGAAGTGAGCCCAGGTGAACATGACAGCTAGTCTCGCCCAGGCAGAGGCATAAAACTTAATCTTTCAAATTCAATGTCTTCTTCCATTGCGGAAGGTTAAAGCGAAGTGGGTTCTTTAGCTCCTTGGGACTATGGCTTCCACCATTCTATTGGTTCCATTAGCCAAGTTACACATGAGAATTCTCCAGTGGTTTCTTTCTTCCCAATGGTCCTTCCAATATCCCCTGCTGAGTCATCCTATCTTGCTGACTGAATCATGCAAGAAGGACCTTCTTTGGTGGATAGCTCCCAACCAGTTGATCACGGGTGCCCCCTTTGCTCATGCCCAACCCGTTGCCACTGACGCCTCCCAGATAGGGTTGGGGGGGGGGGGGCATTTTCTCGGCAGGACTGTCCGGGCCACATGGCAAGAACACTAGGCTCACCTGCATATCAGTGCTCTGGAGATGATGGCGGTGCTCCTGGTGTTGCAGGCACTTAAAGACCACCTTCCTCTCGGGACTATTGCGATACAATCGGACAGCATGTCATTAGTTTGGTGCATCAACAAACAGGGTGGTACCAGATCTTACCCACTCTGTCGAGAGGCCATGCAAGTTTGGGAATGGGCGATTTCTTCTGGCTTTCTGGTTGCAATGCATTTCAGGGGCGATAGCGTGATGGCCCAGCTAGCTCCGGCTAGTGCGATCCTACTGCCTCACAGTGGTCTGAGCAGGAAACAGCCGAGACACAGATTTTCCCGCAAGTGGGACTGGCCTATAGACCTCTTTGCCAGCCCAGTCAATACCAAATGCAGCAGCTATTTTCCCTCATTCCCCGGAGGAGAACCTCTGGCTCCCGCGATTGGCCCATGGGACTTGTGTGGCTTTTTCCTCCATTTCCTCTCATTTCCAAAGTGATACAGAAAGCCAGTCGGCTGGGAAGCAAGTTGATCCTCATTGCCCCTTAATTGGCTTGTCAGGTCTGGTTCCCTTTTCTCGAGCCTCTTCTGGATGATCCTTGGATCCTGGACCCAGCTCCAGATCTGTTGACTCACATGTCAGGTTCGCTACATCTCTCGGTCCACACCCTCAGGTTGACAAGAGTGGCTGCTCTAGTTCTATCCCTAGTCAGGCTTCATGATGTGTCATCTTCAGTATCTCATATTCTTATGTCCTCCCATAAAACTTCAACTAGGAGGCTGTATGGCAGTAAATGGAAAAAAGTTTCTATTTGCGCATAGAAAATGAATGTAGATCCCTACACTGCTTCTATCCCTGTGATTTTGGAATTTCTCTGAGCTTTTTCAACAAGGAGCTGCCGCCGCCACTATCAGAGTCCAATTGGCGGCGATTTCTCATTTTCACTTAGGGTTTCCAGATAATTTAATGTCTCATAAGCTATGCAAGACAATTTTTTGAAAGGATTCACACTTGAGACCACCACTGCAAGAACCTGTGGCTTCTTGATTTAAATTGTGTTGTCCAAACTGACTTATCCCCCGTTTGAACCTTCACACTCCTCTTCATTGAAATTTTTGTCTTGGAAGACTTTATTTTTTGGTAGCTATTGCGTCAGCTAGACGGGTATCGGAGCTACAAGCCTTATCTGTTAAGCCACCTTATTTGATCTTTCACAAGGACATGGTGTCACTGCATACTAATCCCTCCTTTGTCCCTAAAGTTTGTTCCCCTGCTACCTTAAATCAATCCGTAGAACTCCCAGATGTAATGGGATCCTATCTCGCCTACATTCACAACATATGGGTTCGGAGCCGATCCATCGGCACCGACTCTGCAACTAATACACTAGCACGAAGTCTCTCATTGGCTGGGCTACACACTATCCCAGGATGCTACACCTGCTTCCCAGATCGTTTGCAGCAACAAGCTGGGCGTGGTCTCGACTTGGCTGGAGCTAAGTGGTTAATTTTACCTTATTGGTCTTGGCCTAGAGATTTTGTCCATATAAACCAGCAGCTGTTTTAACAGCTATTTCTTGCTATTTCTGATTGTTTTGTTGAGTGCTTGTTTCCAAGTGAATTTCTTCAGTCGAACAGGCCCGTTTAAGTTAGAGGGCCTTTGCTACCTTTGAGTGCTAATTGTTTATTGTTTTGTGCTTTTTATTAACTTTTGGTTAGTTGTTTTTAGGGCAAAGCCCCGTTTCGAGATAGAGGGCTTTGGGCCGTTTAACTTATTAAATTTTTAGGTAGGGTAATCTTTCACCAGTACTCGGCCAGTGTGTCTCGGCACTTCAGTTATAGGCTTTTTTTAGTATTTCCTTAGAGTTTGTACTTGTGGCCTGTATCATGTCTAAGGAACAAAAGGTAAGTTTAAAAGTACCCGGTGCAAATATAAAATGTCCATTACAGACAGTCATTCTGTATGTGTTTATTGTTTAGGCGAAACATCTGCAAAGAGACTTACATGGCGTCACAATAATGCGTTCTCATCTAGAGTTCTTCAAGAGCATAAAGAACAAATTAATATTGAAAGGGCTTATCAGCCTTCTTTTAGAGAGCCTTAAGATCTTTCATATTTGCTTCCAAAAGAAATCATTAGAGCTCCGAGAAAAGTCCGTAGGGGCGACTTCTAAAGACTAAATTGACCTCTTCTTCCTCGGCTCCACTGACTTGGGGCAGTGCGAGAATGCTCATTTCTACTCCTACCTCAAATCCATTGCTTTTCGGGCCGCGGGTTGGAGTATCGAAGGTGAATCACCTCCATGGGTTCCAATGGCCGGGCGGTGGAAGTGTGCAACTCAGACTCTTCCCCTCGGCTCGAGGAGAGGCTCGTCGGTGCGATGGTGGTCCATGCTGTGGTGGAGTCGGCGCCCGATGGTATTGGAGCCATTTGAACCCGGTCCTCCTGCCGGGCCAAGAGGAAAGTCTTCTCGATTGTCTACCTCCTCTATTCGCCAGAGACTTTCAGATTGATGGACCTGGATAGGGTTTTACAGAGCTATTCCAATCTCAGTGTTTACTAAATTGGTCTCGGCTCCAGCACGGATTGGCGTGGAGCCGATCCCCCCCACCAACACATTCGATTCCTCTCCAACCCCTCCTCGGAGCCGTTAAGATGGGTGAAATAATTGGAGCAAAAGCGAACTGCTCTGGTCGGAGCAGAGACCCTACCGAGGTCTCTCGGCTCCGACTAATGCTTCCCCTGTCCTCGGTTTAGGGTTTGGTACTTTCACGACCTCCTCAGCTGGGCCGGGGAATACTTTGGGATTAGGAATTTTAGCTTCGGTACCTAGTCTTCTCTGAACATGACTGCTGGGTGCATCGTGGCCTCCTAGACCAGTGACCTCCTTGGTTGGAGGTGCGACCTTCAGACCCATGAGGAGCAGCGCTGGCCATGTACCTTTGCGGTCGCGAGATTCTACCTCACCGTCCCTAGATTTGGAGACTGGTGCCTCTGTTGTGTGCAGCCCCGACTGGCCGGGGCCCAGGGCCTAGGGGATGCCCCGTGAGGGGGTTCCAGCTCTTCCGGAGTGGTCCGGAATCGAAACTGCTTGGACCAGACCCCTGGAAGAAAGAGGTATTAAGAGGAAGCCGTGGAGACTCCCAAGATGGAGTCTGTTACATGGGATGCGAAGCTTCCGGTGATGGAAGCGAAGGGTCCCAGATATCGCCGGATGATATCTCTTTCTCTCCAGCAGATATCTTGGAGATTCTGAGACAGAGGTGACTTCAACAAGCCAAAACCCCTTCGGCTGAAATTAGTCTTCCTCAAAGGCCTTTGGGGGCCAGCCTTCCGCCTCCTGGGTATCTCCCGCAGCCCTTCGATGAACTCCTTGATTTGGTTTCTCGAAGGGCGAGACACCCTGATTCTCATGAGGGCAGTTTTTGAGGCCCAAATAAAATTTACTATCATTTTGGGGTTTCCGAGGTGTGCCTGTAGATGCTTTGGTAGAGACTGCCGCGCCACACAGCGGGGGCGATGGCAGAGGCTTCGGCGTCTATTCATCCTCTAATAAGGATTCTAGGGCATGGATAGATGCGAGCGTACCCTCTCTTCAGCGACCTTTGCCCTTTTGCCTAGGTGGCTGAATTACTTGTAATGAACTTGGGGCTCAGGGATCTTCTCGAAGTTCATGGCTCTCTTGTTGGTAACCCTATCTGAAACGGCCCGACTGTTGGCGCCTGAATGACTCACCCTCTTCTATTGTTAACTTCGTCCATGAGGCTCATTTCATATGCGAAGGCAGAGGAAGCCCGGTAAACAGGGAACAGGCGTGCCCTCCAGGAGACAAGCCTGGTTGCGCTTGTGTTCGATAGCGGAGGGCGCTGAGTCTTCCGCCAGCAGCGCCCTTTGATGGGTCATCTTTGAACTTTGGACCCAGAATTGGGAACACACTAACTTCGGTCGCGAGCAGGGCAAGACTTTGACTGCGTTGGGGGCCCGATTTTCCGGCTCCTTCTAAGGCACCCAAGGCTGGGAGAGGAGGGGAAAATGTGGTTTAAAATCTCGAAGTCTTTCCCTACTCCCGCAGTGATTCCCCTCCAGAGGCAGGAGGTGCAGGCGCCCCAGAGGTGGCAGAGCCCCAGTAACTCTGGAGACCCATGATTCCTTTTACGTGGTTCTTCATACAACCAAGCGTTCCTGAGTTGTTTTGACTTCATCTCGAGGAGCCAAGTCGGAGATTAAGCTTTGGCGCACCCACAAGCTTGGGAATCCGCAACAAGCGATCAGTGGGTGCTCGCGCGTGTACGGAGGATATCATCCTTTCAACAAACCCCCTTCTTTAAGGAAATCCGGGCTGATACCACCCAGTCAAGCGGGGATCAGGCAGCATTAGGGTTTCAAAGCTGCTAGAAAAACCATCCAGCCTGTCCCCATCGACCAGATGGGATCAGGAACTTACTCAAAATTATTTTTGGTACCAAAAAGACCTGAGGGGACTTCAGGCCATTTTGGACCTCAGTTCATTGAATGGATTTTACATTAAAGAAGTCAAATTCGAATGGTCACTCTTCAATCCTATTCTTCCGCTGCTGGAAAAGATGCATGGATGTGCTCCATAGATCTCCCAGGGCGCTTACTATCCATTCCCATAGCTCAAAGGTCAGGAGACATTTTGCCTTCATACCGAGTCAGTCATTTCCAATTCCGGAGCACTGCCCTTTGGTCTCACCACAGCCCCAGGGTGTTCACCAAGTGTCTGGCAGTGGTAACTGCTCTACCTGAGAAGTCCTGGGATTCAGGTGTTTCCTTATCCTAAGCGTGGCTCCTTACTGCCACCTCGAGCATCTACTACTCCAAAGCTCAGAGCCCGTTCACGCGGGCGTTTCTTGGGGATCGTTCAATTTGCAAAATCTGTACTACAGCCATCTCCAGCGTATTACCTTCATGAGCGCAGACTTAGACACAAAAGAATCGCCTTTTACCGGCAGCAGAATTCAGGTCTTACAAGGTCGATCAAATCCATCTTCCCCTACAAAGGCCCGGCCCGCCGGATCCCTACAACTGTTGGGTACCGATGGTAGATATACTTTAGTTCCCTTGGCAGACTTCACATGCAATTTACAATGGCTACTGTCGGTTCAATGGTCTTATCCAGGAACTTCCCTTGAACCACTTAATCATAATCCGCGGGAAAGTTGCCGTCGGGATCTGCATTGGTGGCTCCTCCAATCCAAATCGACCGAGGCGACCCTTTATACCTCAGCGTCCACGTTTGCCACTGTGACCTCTGGGCGCCTCCCAGGTAGGGTGGGGGGTCATTACCTGGACAAGTCGGTCCAAGGCATGGCAGATCCGGAAAGCGCATTTGCATATCAATGTCCTGGAGATAGAGGCGGTACTGTGGTACTCAAGCTCTCCATCGCAGCTCTCCACAGGGCCCGATATATCCTATCCGACAACATGTCGGTGGTGTGGTACATAAACAAGCAAGGTGGAACCAGGTCTTACCCACTATGCAGAGAAGCCATGAGACTTTGGCACTGGTAGCTACCAACCGCTTTCTAATGGCAACGCACATACTGGGAAGTCCAATGTGATTGCGGACAGATTAAGCAGGACCATTCTTTTACCCCACAGTGGTCCCTCAACCAGGGTATAGCTGCGAAAATCTTCGACAGATGGGGTCTTCCTTGCTGCGACCTGTTTGCCAGCCCTCACAATGCGAAATGCAGAGTTTCTTCACACTGTTTCCTTCTCAGGGACAGATTCCCAGGGCGCTCTGACTCACATTTGGCCTCCGGTCTTCTCGCCTTCCCTCCGTTCCCCTCCTACGAGGGTGATACAGAAGGCCATTTACTGGAGGCGAGATGATTTTGATTGCCCGCACTGGCCTCGCAAGTTTGGTTTCCTTTCCTACAGAGGCATGCGATAGAAGGTCCATGGTTTCTGGATCCGTGCCAGACCTGTTGACTCATCAGTCAGGACGGCTTCATCCGTCTCTCAGGTCCCTGCAGTTGGCAGCATGGTTACTCCACTTCCATCCTTAGTCCGCGACAATGCTCTTTCGCGGACGTGGTCCACATACTGTCTTCTTCTCATAAACCTTGGAGGATGAAAGTTTATTCGAGAAAATGGAAAAGGTTTGCCTTCTGGGCTCAAGAACGGGTATAGATCCTCTCACTGCACCAGTATCGAGGTTCTGAATTTTCTGGCCTCCCTTTTTCAGTCGGGCTCTTCAGTTTCTACCATTAAGGTTCAGTTAGCGGCGATCTCTAATTTTCATGCCTCATTTGAACCTTCATTGACGTCTCACAAACTTTGTAAGGCTTTCCTTAAAGGGCTTGGCTCCTTAGGCCTCCTTTATCTCATCCTGTCCCCTTGGGATTTGAATATGGTTCTTGCTGCCCTAACTGCCCGTCCTTTCGAACCAGCTGCTACTTGTGATTTAAAATTTTTGTCTTGGGAAACGGCCTTTTTAGTAGCCATAACATCTGCTAGGCGAGTTTCAGAACTTCAAGCTCTTTGTTCTGATCCTCCCTATTTGATTTTTCACAAGCATAGAGTTTCATTGAAATTAAACCCTGCATTTATACCAAAGTGGCCTCTCTTTCTGTATGCAACAAACTATAGAACTCCCTGTCTTTTCCCAGAATTCTCTAATAGCAGAATATACTTTGCATCAATTGGACGTACATAGACAACTGCGTTTTTATTTGAATAGAACCACTCAAACGCGGAAATCAAATCAACTGTTTCCTTTGCAGTGAACAAATTGGGTCAACCAGTAACAAAAACCTCCATATCTAAATGGATTAAAGATTGTATCATTTTTATTTATTCACAGGCTAACAAAGACCTTCCCTTTCCAGTCAAGGCTCATTCTACCAGGGCAATGGCTACTTTTTCTTTTCACTCCAAGTTATCAATAGATGTTTTTGGCAACCTACTTCCCACCTGATCATAGATTCATCAAATTGGATGTGGTTTTCGAGGCAGAGCTTCCTTTGGTTCCACAGTTCTCAGGAGTGTTCCAATGAGCCACGGGATGTAGGTCTAGGCGCTGTCCCGGAAGAGCAAAGTGCCAAAAGCATCATAATTGTCATTCTCCAGATGAGGGATCCAGCTCTATTCAGTCGCATACCGTCTGCTCAGAGGTGACATGTGCCTGACATACAAGGCCATGTCCAACCGGAATTAATGGACATGCTCCACCTCAAAAATCCAAATCCACCAAAACCACTAGAGCAAGCGACTTAAACCTTAGCACGGATATAAATAGGACGTGCTGGAGGGATAGATTTATCACTCAGAGACTCCCTATGCTGTGGAATAAAATCCCGGTCCATGTGAGGCAGAGCACCTCGCTGACTCTGTTCAAGAGAAATCTAGACCTGTGGATGGGAGATCGTAGAGTTTACCAGGAATCATCTCTGTCACTGCTGGACAGAGGCACAACAAACTAATGGGCACAGTATATTTTTCATATAAGGGGTGGCGTAAGCCACAAAAATTTGGGCTAGGCTTATAAATGCCTTAGGGCAGATAGCCTAGTATAAACCTATGAACCTAAACCTATGGTGCTATTAGGTGGACTGAGCCCCATGGGGTAACAAATGGTTAAAAATTTGTCTATAGGCACAAAAAACATTGTTTTTTTGCATAAATTGGAACATTTTATGTAAAAAAACTGTTGAACCAAAAGAGCGTAACAACGAACAAGAACACTATAAGAGACTACTTCGTAAAATAAACAGGCGTTTAATGACTCCAAATTAATGTGTTAAGCGGCTAAATCAAATATTTAGCCTTCCTCAGACAAACAGCAGAACAGGAAATAACATTTCTTGAAATACATGTGTAGAACCAATTGAAATAAAGTGCATTTAATAATTAAATGTAACCAAGGTTACCTTAAAGTAGTGTAATCCATTGCAAACATAAACCTTAAATTAAGGTAAAGATAGAGTGCCTCTATAGGCATTGCAACGGAACAGCAAGTGATACTTTGTTGCAAGTAACTCCATTCATCAAAATATTTACACAGATGTTAAACTCTATACTTGCTAGATTATTTAATCATACAACTTGCTTCATATTTATTTGATATGTTAAAAATATTGTAAAAACAGTGAATAATAAACTAAAAAATATTTGTGTATATTTTAAATTATTACAAAAAATATTTCCACAATTTGGAACATTATTTCCACATTTAAGAATTAAAAATACTAAATAATTCTACCCGTGAAATTCCTATACAGTAGTCATAGAATAATACAATTTTACATTAGTGCATTCTGTTAGGGAATGATTGGTGTTAGGTTCGTTTCATATCTAAATATGAGAAATCGTACAATAGATAACACATACAGGGGAGGTTTCTCATATTTAGATATGAAGCCAGACTAACGCAATCATTCCCTAACAGAATATAAAATTGTATTCTATGACTATATAAATTTCAATTTGATTAAAATGTGGAATGTAAATAGTTCAAATTGTAACAAATATTTTTTGTAATAAATATAAAAATGACAACAGTTTGATATTCACTGTTTTATTTTTAACATATCAAATAAATAGGCTAGCAAGTATAGTTAAATCTGGCTATGTGATGAATGGAGTTACTAACAAAGTATCACTGCTGTTTCCGCTGCAATATAAGGCACTCTTCTTTAAGGTTTGTTTGCAATGGATTACGCACAGGTAACCTTGGTTGTTTAATTGTTAAATGCACTTCAGTTCACATGTATTTCAAGAAATGTTATTTGTTCTGCTGTTTGTCTGAGAAGGCTAAATATTGATTGGCAACAGGTCGCGCTGTTTAAGCAATGATCTATAATGTTCTTGTTCGATATTCTATTCTCTCAAAAAAACAAAGGTCATTTCACACCTTAAAGGTCTTCAGTTTGTTGCCGCATGGGGAGGGTTAACTTTGACCCTTTTCTTTTAATTGGGGCCTGTTTTTTTAAATATGCTTAAACACAGTATTGAATATCACAGTGGTATCAAGTGCAAGTGTTTTCAGAATGGCTCAATTATAACTTTGTAATGTGGGTTGATGTAAAAGTTTCTTGTTTAAAATTTGATTGGTTGTGTACAATAGTTGTAGCTATAAGACTTGAGTATGCGGGTGTTAATTCTTGGCATCATTGATCCTCGTCCAATATTTGGTTATCTGGAAGGGTTCCCGAGGAGGACCATCGGCTAGAGATGGAAGTATCCAGTCTAATACTAGAAGCTTTATTAATTTAATATCTTGAGTCATGAGTTGTGTAAAGCCGTAGAGGTTTAATGTTTTGGAGGCTGTGTAGTAAAAGGGCAGCCTTTTTAGATCACCTAGTTAAGTTTTGTGGGGAGTGGTAGCTGATAACTAGCACAGCTGAAGAGGATCTGATCTTGGGTATTTTGTGGAGGGATGTAGAGAGCAGTTATGCGTGATGAGCTGAGCATTTGCTAAATTAGATTTTGTGAGTAATGTGCATCTTCTATGAAGATGGAATAGATAACACCTACAAAAATCAGAGACCTGGAAAGAGAGAGGAGTTTTCTCGAAGCCTGGGATTAAGTTGTATTACAGCTGACTTTCTAAGTATTTTTTTTACGGTTTGAAAAACAGCTGAGTTGGAGGAGTCCTTCAAAATAGACCATTTCAAAACTGGCTTAGAAAATGCAGGCTGCTTGACTGTGCATTTGTTTTAGTATCAGTGAATCTGGATAAATGTTTGTCTCAGAAGTAACTGTGCTCAAGCAAAAAGTTTTGAGGAGGAATTGTCCTATTGTATAGCCCAGGAATCTTTTTTGAGTGTCTTATCAGAATGGTCAAACATTTTTTTTTTATGTTGCAAGTCTCAAAGTATTGCTGAGCCATTCCCTAAACAGAACAAGAAAAATATTGCGCTCTTGTTTTAAGACTAATTACTATGCTTGGGAAGCAGCCCAGCTAATTTAGGGGTTTGAATGTGTAATCACCCTGGCATTGCTGTAGCCCTTGCACAGAATAATTGATCAGGTTAAGGGGAGTTAATAATTGCACTGTAATACAGCGAAAAGTTACCTTTGCAGTAGGCTTTGCAAAAAAGCTGGTAACAGAACTACACAAGATCTGTTCCCAGGCAGGTAACATGACTGCCCCCATCCAAAAAAGGTGTTTTTTTGGGGGCATAATCCCTTTGAGTATGGGTTTTAGTTGCAAATAAATACATTGTAGTGTAATAAATGCATTGTAGGCAAGTTATGGATTTGTAAGAAAGTAAATCTTTTTTTTTCAGCTTGATGACTTCAAGCAGTCCCCTCCTCTTTGGTGACTTCAGTGCACATGCCTGTGGTGAAAACATATGCCAGTTTGATTCCTCTGTGAAGTGAGATTACAGGATATTGAGCAATTTTTATTACTGTGTAGTTGATTTTGCAGCTTGACTTTTACTGATCTCTGGGGTTGATAATATGCAGCAACCAGTTGCAGGCTGGATGTGATTTTGTGTGGTATTAACCCTCACCTGTTCAGCCTTTCAGCACCTAGGCTGCTTAAGGGATTACCAAGAAGGCCATCATCTTCTCTTGTGACAGCCAGTCATAATGTGACATAAAACTTGATGTTAAATGGCTTGATATTTGTAGAAAAAGGAAACACCACAGGGGTAAGGTACCTCCAGGCAAAATCTGTGTAACAGAACAAAAGGATGGCAGGTACTCGACAACAATCGAAGCAAACCACTAAATATAACTTAAAATATACTCTTTATTCCACAAAGTAAGCGCTTTCACGTCTCCAAGGACGCTTCTTCAGACTTAAAAACAGTTACAAAGCACTCCGAATCATTTTAAATATACCTTCACTTCTATCATAACCCAATAAAATACCTAATTAAAATCACATGATAAAAGCTGTTAATAAGAACACTTAAGGTTACAATCCTATACTAATAGCATAAATATAAATCAAAAAATCCATGTACATATGCTTGTATATAAAAAATGAGAATAAGTTGCGAAAATATATATTCTAAAATTCTCTGAGAAAAACTTTGATCTGAAGTAGTTAACTTCATTTGTGCTGCAACCTGTGGGTATCGGATCCGACTTCGGATCCAAGCCGGCAGTTTTCAACAGCTTAGATCTGAGCTCCTAGCTCCTCCCTCTACCCATAAACCTCTGCCAACCCTGATTGACCTCAGATCTAGTTTGCCGCGCTTGTTATCAGCAGCTGGATTCTTGAGCTCCGTCGTTAGCGAATTTCTGAGAGAGAAAAATAGAAACATTTTTACTGTTTTCTGTACTTTTGGTGTGAGTACCGTGTGTTAGGTCCGTACCAGTTTCCCTTGGCTTAAATCTTCAATTTATATATTTTTCCCCTCCCTCTCCCTCGCTGATTCGTTGGGGTCTGTGTGTGTGTGTTGGGGCCTAGCATGTGTGTTTCTTTAGCTTAAAAATGTCTGCGGCCCCAAAACCTATCTTTTCGAAGTGCACCGAGTGTGGCAATAAGCTTTCACCGGCTGATGGCCACACTGTGTGATGTCCTTCAAGGATGCATCGGCAGTCATCACATATGGGTTGTCTTGCCTCAGGCAGCCCTTCGGTTGGCCGGATTCCAAAGTCTGGGTCCGGTATCGGCTGATGTCGCCCCTTCCCCGACGTCAGAGCGCCTTGGGTATAAAAGCGTCAGCCGACACCATCTTCCTCAGTCTTTCTTGCCGCGTGGTGCCCGAAGCAAAAGCAGTTCGCAAGTGCCGGTCGGCCAGCTCCTGTAATTCAGCTATCCGAGGACTTCAAAGGCTAAGTACCCCGTTGGGGACTCTTTCTTGCCTCAGCCGATGTCGGATAAAGTTAATAATTGTTTAACTTGTGGGAAACAAATACCTCATAAGGATTTCCACTCTTACTGTCTTCCCTGCTTAGGCCCAGACCACGACATCTCGGCCTGTTCAGCCTGCGCTTCCTTCAACCAACGCACTCTTAGACGTCGGTCGGAGTTTGCAGAAGAGTTTTTTGGGGCTAGTTTTCCATATAAAATGCCGTCGGAAACCCCGACTTCACATTTAACTAAGAAATGGAAAGGCAAGGACCGACACACGCAGGCCGCGGTTTCGGCTGAAACCGCTGGGCCTAATGAGTGTCTCTGTCTCGGCTGATACAGAGTCCTTGGAACTTCCGAACCCTGAAACAGTACAACCGATAGCCTCGGCCCCGGAGGCTCCTACAGAGTCGGTTACAGAATTGCCTTTAGAAACTGGTGTATTGGAATCTTCTGACACCATACCTTTAGACAAAGCTACACCAGCACGTGGTGCAGCCAGGCCTCCTGCATCCATGTCCATTAAGGCCTTCACCAGGGCTAAAGCTGCTAAACACACTAAAGCCATGCCTCCCAGGGTTATTCCTCAGGGACCCTCTTCTAGTTTACAGATTCTAACCTTAGCAAAGGACCTTATCTCTTAATCAGGGGCTCTCAGCCCCATCCGGACAGGGGCTCCCAACCACCTCTAGACAAAAGGCCCAGGGTAGATCCCCCTGATCCCCTTTCCTCAGAGGAGGCCTCTGATGGCTCGGATCACTCGGACTACCAGGAGGAGGCTTATTCGGCCTACGAAGATTCGGATGCAGAGGAATCTATCCCCTCAGTCTCCCCTCCTGAAGAGCTCTCCTTTGGGGAGACCCTTCACTCTCTGAGAGAGAATTTCAAATGGCAGGGCCAGGAATATTCTGATTCCAGGAAAAGACTAAGAACTTTTCATTTACCTCAGCATAGACCTTTGGCTATTCCTCCTATTTTAAATGTCATTGATGTGTATTCTGACTCTAGTATGACCCCTGACACTCTGCCTCCGGCCCCTGTTAAGCCCGATAGGTATTACAGGGTCCCGGACACACAATTTCCTTTACAAGGCCCACTCTGCTGATCCTGAAACTATTTCACAGGGCCCTAAAGGGGTTGCAGCTGTTACTAAGAACCCACTCCCCTCTGCAAAGGAGTCCAGGGCATTAGAGAGATGGGGTAAAAAAGTGTATACTTCTGCCACTCTTGCTATGAGGGCATTAAATTGTCAATTTCATATGATACAGTACCAAGAGTATTTGTTAGAAGAAATGCATAAGAAACTGTCTTCTACTGAACCCCTTGACTGTAAATCCCTTCAGGATCTGGTACATAACTCCCAGCAGGTTAGCAACCATTTCTTGCAGTGTGGTTATGGTGCATTGGAAGCTTCATGTAGGTCAGCAATGACAGGTGTTGTCATACGTAGGCATGCTTGGCTGAAGGAACAATCTCTGCCAGACCATGTTAAAGCTAAGCTTTGCTAAGCTTTTGGATGCTCCGCTGGAAAAGCAAAAGTTATTTGGTTACACTGCTCAAGAAGTCCTAAAGAAATTTGAGGAAAAGGCAAAATCTGTACAAACAGTTAAGGATTTTCTTCAAGTCCAACCGCCAAGATGCAGCAGAAATTGGCCTTCCAAGAATTGGTCCTTTCCGGACACAGAAAGATTTCAAAGGGGCAGGAACAGGCGTGCCAGAGGTAGAGGGCAAGCTAGATGCTCCTACAGAGGCCGTCAATGGCAACCTCCAATCCAGACAGGCAGTTCAGGACCTGCAACTGCTGCACAAGGACAAACTCAATGACTTTGCTTTGACTCCGCCAACCAGGGCTCAAATAGAAGCATCTTTGGGCGGAAAGCTTTCTTTATTCTCAAAACATTGGCACAGCATTACAAGAGACAAATGGACACTCCAAATAATAGACAACGGATACAGGTTCCATTTCCACACATTGCCAAAAAGAAAAGGCATGCCAGGTCTGCCACCAAATCAAAGGGCAGAGGCTTTGAAACAAATCTCAAACTTACTACAAATGAAAGCCATAGAAAAAGTTCCTATTTCAGAACAAGGCCAAGGATTTTACTCCAGGCTATTCCTTGTTCCAAGAAAAGAGCATCAATGGAGACCAATTCTCGACTTGTCCGCACTGAATACTTATCTCATTGTGCCAAAATTCAAAATGCTGACACTACAGCAACTCCTTCCCATGCTGGGCAAGGGGTCTTGGCTGGTGACTCTAGACCTCAAGGAGGCATACCTGCATGTCCCTATCAGACAAAGTTGCAGAAGACACCTCAGATTTCTTGCAGGGTCAGAGCATTATCAATTCTCAGCATTGCCCTTTGGCTTATCTACTGCGCCCAGAGTATTCACGAAATGCCTGGCATCAGTAATAGCACACTGCAGACTTCAGGGGATTCAAATATACCCATATCTGGACGACTGCCTTATACAAGCGGACAGCCAACAAACTTTGATAAAGGACTTAAATTATGCCATAAATCTTCTACAGGCCTTGGGATATACAGTCAACATGCACAAATCAAGACTTGTTCCATCCCAAAGAATAACCTTTCTGGGTGCGGATCTAGATACAACCACCCAAATGGCTTATCTCACCGAAGAAAAACAGACAGCTACCGGATTACTTCAAGAATCTGACAAGAAAAACTCAGCTGACTGCAAGGAAAATCCTGCAGGCCCTGGGTTACATGGCATCCTGTATTCTTTTGATTCCACAAGCAAGGCTACATATGAGAAAGCTACAGTGGTACCTAAGGAGTTTATGGACTCAGCACAGTCACAGTTTAGAAACTTTAATCCCACTCATTCCATGCCTTCACAAGGAATTTCTGTGGTGGGTTCAGGCCAGCCAGTCCAACAGGGGGTTGCCCTTCACAAAGCCAAAAACCTCCCAAACTGTTAAAACGGACGCTTCAGACCTAGGTTGGGGAGCACACATGGAGGTCAGAGGTATCCAAGGACAGTGGTCACGAAAGGAGCTACGCATGCGCACAAATCAAAAAGAAATGCTAGCAGTGATACATGCAATCGAGGCCTTCAGACTCTTTCTGCATCAAGGCCACCTACTAAGGACAGACAACACCACATTTATGTGGTACATAAACAAGCAAGGAGGTACCCATTCCTACCCTCTTTGCAGACTGGCAATGAATCTATGGGATCTTTCCTTGAAACTCCATATACAGCTACAAGCTCAGTTTGTGCCAGGGAAAGACAATACACTGGGGGACAGCTTAAGCAGAAATATCATGGATGCGCACGAATGGATGCTGCACCCAGACATCTTCCAACAGATAACACAATCTTGGGGGAGCCCGGACATAGATCTATTTGCATCCCCCCACAATCAACTGAAGAAATTCTGCTCAAGTACATACCACCCACAAGCGTGGAAAGTGGACGCTCTCTCTTTCAGCTAGAGAAATCCAACAGTGTATGCATTTCCACCTATCCCATTGATGACCAAGGTGTTACTGAAGATCAGGACAGAGCAGCCAAAAGTGATTCTGATAGCTCCGGACTGGCCAAGACAGCACTGGTACCCACTGCTAAGGAGCATGTCACTTACGAAACTATGGCCTCTGCCTCTATGGCCACTGCTACTGACACAGCACAGATACAAAACTCTACATTCCAACCTGAAAACATTGCAACTAACAGCGTGGAGAATACCTTGACTCCTCCTCTGGATAAGCTGTCCCAGAGAGTGAAGGATATTATTATGGAAGCTACGCGCCTTCCACAAGAAAGGCATATTCAGCAAAATGGAAAAGATTTCTCATCTGGAACACCACAAAGGGCCTAGATGCGATAGTGATGAACATGGCACATATCCTGGAATATTTGGCAGAAATGTTCCACAATGGTCTGTCTTGCTCTTCTATTAAAATTCATGCTTCAGCAATTTCAGCAGAGTACAATACTGATCCACCTGTCTTTTCTCATCCTTTCCTAAGACCGTTTCTAAGAGGAATCAAAAACATCAAACCTCCTCGGAAACCACCCCTACCTGCTTGGGACCTTAACTTCGTGTTGGAAAAACTAACACTGCCTCCATTTGAACCAGCAGCATCTGCAGATCTTCAGTACCTTTCATGGAAGACTGCCTTCCTTCTGGCAATAACCTCAGCAAGAAGGGTTTCCGAGTTGCAGGCCCTGATGGCAGTGCAGCCATTTATTATTTTTCACCAGGACAGAGTTTCATTGAGAACTAATCCTACATTTATGCCAAAGGTGGTCTCCAGGGTTTCATTGAATCAAGCCATTCACTTGCCTACCTTCTTCCCAAATCCACAAAACAAAGGGGAAAAACTGCTGCACACCTTGGACATTCACAGACAGTTGCGCTACTACTTGGACAGAACTAAAGGTTTCATAAAAGCTGACCAGCTGTTGGTAGCATATGCAGCTGGTACTCAAGGAAAAGCAATTTCCAAACAGACTATTTCAAAATGGATAGGAAATTGCATTCGCTTTTGTTACTCCTTTCATGGAAAGACTGTGCCAGCTAACATTAGACCTCATTCTACAAGAGCCACAGCCACCTCCACAGCCTTCTTAAGAGGGGTGGCTACCAAGGACATTTTAGAAGCTGCCACATGGAGCTCCGTGCATACATTTGCCAAGCATTACAATTTACCTTTATTCCAGATCCAGAGCAGGCTTTGCTACGGCTGTTCTGCGGGGTATCTTAGCTACCCCATCCTTTTCTTAGTTCCTCCACCCCCAGATTGGCTATGGTATTCTACCCATATGTGATGACTGCAGATGCATCCTTGAAGGACATAGTACAGTTTTTACCTACCATAAATGTAGATGTCCAATAGGTATGCATCTGCAATCAGATTTACCCTCCCTTCTTCCCCTCTGTGGTATTCCTAGCGTGCTTACCCCTCTATTAGCTATCTGGGGGGATCTATTATGGTGTATTTGTTTTTTATATATATATATATATATATATATATATATATATTTTTTTTTTTTTGCAAATGTTTGGATTTTTATTGCATTTCTCCAAATTTAGGCTTCCTAGAGGGCACCTGGCATCTGGGGCAAGAAAAACTGAGGAAGATGGCGTCGGGTGACACTTTTATACCCCAGGCGCTCTGACGTCGGGGAAGGGGCGACATCAGCCGACGCCGGACCCAGACTTTGGAATCCGGCCGACCGAAGGGCTGCCTGAGGCAGGGCAACCCATATGTGATGACTGCAGATGCATACCTATCGGATATCTACATTTATGGTAGGTACAAAACTGTACTTTCTGTGCCTTGGGGTTGGGCACCTTTTCTCTGGGTGTACCATATGCGCGTGGCGTTCAACCCCAGGGCACTCGAGGACCGGAGATCCAAGCTGATCCTGGTGGGTCTCTTGCCCCCAGATTCGGCTTCAACCTCCTGTCCTACCGTGGCTACCTCCGTGGCTGCGGTGGCCACTCCTGCCCCTCTCCCCTCTGGCCGGGACTCAACCTCCCGCTGTAGGCCCGGAGGAGAGGGAGGCCAGGAAAGACAAGAGGAGGGAGAAGCACCACAAGCGGAGGGCCGAGGCCTCCGCTTCAGCTCCCTTGGCTAAGCAGTCTTTTCCCTCCAGGGCTTCCCGGTAGTCTCCTTCTCGGATCCGGTCCCCTTGTTTTTCACTGGGTTCTGAGGAGGAGGAGACCCGGTCTCCTTCGAGGTCATCGAGGCGGCACTCCCGTACCGCCTCTGTGGCCTCTTTGAGATCTACGTGCAGCCTTTCCGACGCAGACTTGGACCGGATGATGCGAAGATTCCTCCAGGCCCAACTGCAGATGGGAGTGCTCCTGCCCCCCCCCCTCTCCGGGGGGGAGCTCGACCCCTTTCTTTGCCCCGATAGCTCCGTCCCGCTTCCCAGGTTCGGAGCCGGGCAGCCTTGGAACCAGGGGTGGGTCGGCGCCGACAGTCTCAGGTACTTCGCCAACTCTTCCCCCGAGCCCGTCTGGTCCGTTTTTGTTGGATCCTAGCTCTCGGAGCAGAGGGCTGAGCTTCGGATCCGATGGTTTCAGTATGCCTTCGGCGCCGTCCAGGTCGGGGCATACTGGGCCGTCGGACTTCAGCGCCGGCCCCGATCCGCCTGTCGGATCCGAGTGAGGGCCCGCTCTCTGATCCCAGAGAGAGCAGCTCTCCCTTGGCGTTCAACATGGTGGAGAGGGCTCTGTCGACTGCTTCCAGGCCCCCCCGGTCCTTGCCACAGCTCCGCCCCGCACTCCTCTGTTGGGTCTGACTTCCATCACCCGGCCCCAGGGACAGTTTGCTTCAATGTCCCAGGTCGTTCCCTTGGAACAGGATGTTGCTGGGGAGGCCTCCTCGGGCAGCCCCCCCCCCCCCCGAGGAGATCCCCCACAAGCGGAAGTGCAAGAGAAGGCACTTAGACTCCCCTGAGTCCTTAACCGAAGACACGGATTTGGAGGAGGGGGATGGCTCCCCAAGGTCACCCCCCCTGGGGATGTCCCCTTTGGGGCCATCATGGAAATGCGCAGGATCAGAGGGGGGTGGTCTGCCCCAAAGCCGACCTGACGAGGCTGTGTTCCTGGAGGCATTTGAAGCAGGCTCTTCTACCTATTGGGTGTCCCCTCTGGCTGACCCCCTAGTGGGCCTGATTGCCACCAGGGCGTGGAAGGAGCGGACACTGTGGAGCCAGTTCCGAAGCGCCCTGATAGGATCCTCAGTCCCCCTGCCGACAGGTCCCATTGGAGCAAGGGTCTCCCTGTAGATGCAATGTTGACAGCGGCGGCCACTAAGAGGGAACTAGCTCAGGAGAGCCCCTCGGTCCACCCCCCCGGGCAAGGAGTCCCGAGTGATGGACCGCTTAGGGAAGCGGGTGTTTAGTTCAGCGGCCTTCTCTGTGAGGTCACTGAACTACATGGCACACGTTATTCGGCTGCAGTGGGATCTTATTAAAGAAAATACTGCATCGCCCCCGGAGTCCATGTCGGCGGAGGACAAACAGTTGTACTCCACCCATATGGCCACTCTTAGGTCCATTTCCAATACTTCTGTGCAGCTACTATCCCATGCCACGGAAGGAGCCGCTAGAGCCAGCAGAGCAGGTCTCGTCATGAGGCATCAGGCCTGGCTCCGACATTGTGATTTTGCGGAACCCTTCAAGGCTTCTTTCGCAAATGCCCCTTTTGATGGTTCTGCCCTATTTGGGAAGACCGTTTGTGACACCTTGGTCCAGAGCGAAAAGGACGGGAAGACGTCTGCCGTCCGAGTCCACTTCTCTGCTCCCCAGAGGTCCTTCTCCAAGAACCAAAAGGGACAGAAGAAGATGTGGTTCCAGAAGTCGCAACAGTCCCAGTCCGCTCCGGACCCCCAGTCCTTCCGCGGCAGAGGAGGACAGAGAGGCCGCCGCCCTAGAGGCAGAGGGGGCCTGAAGAACTTTGGGTCCAGAGAACCTTTCTCTGACCGGCCCATGCAACAACCCTGAAGGGTTGCCCGACTGCTCCACTCTGGAGGCAGTCGGGGGGGGGGGGGTTTCTCGAGGCACCTGGCAGCTTGGGAGTCCATCACGACAGACTGCTGGGTGCTTCGCATCATATCCAGAGGTTACCAGATCCCCTTCTCTTGCCCTCTTCTCTTCCCCAAACACCTCCCCGATGTCCCACCAGATCAGAGGGAGGTCGCAGCTGCGGAAAACCGGCAGCTCCTAGAAAAAAGAGCCATCCAACATTTTCCCCCAGACCTGCTCGGATTTGGTTTTTACTCAAGGTTCTTTTTGGTGCCAAAAAAGACGGACTTAAGACCAAACCTCGATCTCTCCCTTTTGAACCTTTCAGTAACCAAAGAAAAGTCCCGGATGGCCACTCTTCAATCTATTCTCCCCCTATTACGGGAGAACGATTGGATGTGCTCGCTAGACCTCAGGGATGCGTACTATCATATTCTAATGGACAGACGATCCAGTAGGTTTCTCCACTTCCGGCTAGGGGCCAGTTATTACCAATTCCGGGCTCTCCCCTTTGGTCTCACCTCAGCCCCCAGGGTGTTTACCAAAGTGTTAGCAGTGATAGCAGCCCACCTGAGGCTCCAGGGAATACAGTTTTTTCCGTACCTGGGCGACTGGCTCCTGACCGCCTCGACAAGGCATCTCCTCTGTACAGCCAGGGATTATTTTCTTCGCCTTGCTCCCTGGCTAGGGATCACAATAAATATAGACAAATCTGCTCTCACCCCGACCTGAGTCATAGATTTCATCAGGGCCAGGTTAAACAAATCAATCTTGTAGCCTTCTTAACCCCAGAGAGACTTCGAACCCTGAGGGTTCATGTGCGGGCCATCCTTCTATCTTCTTCTCCTCCGGCAGAGTTGGTCCTGAGGGCTCTAGGCTCAATGGCAGCAGCAATCAACTTGTTACCTTTGGCACGTCTGAACATGAGGGTCTTACAGTGGACCCTCCAAGTCCAGTGGTCTTTTCTTCACTACCCTCTGAGTCATACCATTTCCCTCAGCAGGGCTTGCAAGAGGGCTCTCATGTGGTGGCTGCAATCTCCGGATCTCCACACGGGATGCCCCTTATCTATGGCCCCTCCCCTGGCCACGGTGACCACGGACGCCTCTCACCTCGGGTGGGGGGGCAGTCTTTGGGCAGGACTGTCCAAGGAACGTGGAACTATACGGAGACCTCTTTGCATATCAGTGTCCTAGAGATGAGGGCAGTGCAGTTAGCGTTGCAAGCACTTCAGGACCTTCTTCATTTAGGGACAGTTGCGATCCAGACGGACAACATGTCGATTGTCTGGTACATCAACAAACAAGGGGGAACCAGGTCTTACCCGCTCTGTAGAGAGGCTATGAGCGTGTGGGAATGGGCGATCTCTACCAATCGTTTTCTCATTGCAACGCACATTCCGGGACGGTCCAACATCCTGGCGGACAAACTCAGTCGCACCATCCTTTCCCCTTACGAGTGGTCTCTCAATCCACACGTAGCGAGATTTTTGCCATATGAGGGCAGCCCTGTTGCGATCTTTTCGCCTCTCCCTCAAACACCAAATGCAACAGCTATTTCGCTTTAATTCCCCAAGTCGGGGAATCCCCGAGAGACGCTCTGGTGCATGTTTGGCCTCCCGGTCTACTTTAGCTTCAGGGGGGGAGAGGTGGATAAGCATAAAGTTTCTACCGAAAGCCAGTCGGTTGGGGAGCAGGATTATCCTCATTGCCTCATTCTGGCCTCGTCAAACCTGGTTTCCTTACCTTTGGTCTCATCTGGTGAATCCTCCTTGGATTCTAGATCCCCTCCCGGATCTGATCTCCCACCCTGTGGGTCTCCCGACCCCGAACCTGGACAGCCTCAAGCTCACAGCTTGGCTGCTCCAGTTCCACTCCTAGCCAGGACTCCCGGGATCTCTTCCCCAGTCAAAGCTATTCTAGTTGCAGCCCACAAGCCTTCTACTAGGAAGGTTTACAGTAGCAAATGGAGATGTTTCTCTATCTGGGCAGAATGTCAAAACTTGGATCACTTCACAGCTCCTTTACCTGCGGTGCTAGACTTCTTGACAGGATTATTTCATCAGGGAGCAAGCTGTTCCACTGTCAAGGTTCAACTAGCAGTTCTATCTCACTACCATGTCGGACATGATCTGCGTCCCTTGATCACTTCAAAGCTGTGCAAGACCTTCCTGCTCAGACCTCCGGTAAAGGAAGTGGTACCTCCGTGGGATTTGTCGTTAGTGCTTCAGGCTTTGACAGCTCCCACTTTTGAGCCTGCAGCTTCAGTGGAACTCAAGTATTTGTCTTGGAAGACTGTCTTTCTCGTCGCCATCACCTCTGCCAGAAGAGTTTCTGAAATTCAGGCCCTGTGTCAAACCCCCGTATCTAACTTTCCACAAGGATAGAGTCTACCTCAGGACCAATCCCTCCTTTCTCCCTAAGGTTGCTTCTGAATCTAATATCAACCAGTCCATTAATCTGCCAGTCTTCTTTCCCAACTATCACAACAAAGGAGAATACAAACTACACACGTTGGATGTGCATAGACTACTTCGATTCTATATTCACAGGACATCTGGTCATAGGCAATCCGACCAGTTGTTCGTCTCCTTTGCCAAAAAGAATTTGGGTAAATCGGTATCCAAAGTTACGTTGTCTCTATGGATCTCGCAATGTATTCTTTTGGCTTATGAAAGTTCTGGTAGGCCCGCGCCTCAGGGAGTCCGTGCCCACTCTACCCGATCTATGTCTACCTCTGCTGCTTTTAGATCCAGGGTACCTTTAGATTATATTTGTTCGGCTGCCACTTGGGCCTCATCTCATATCTTTATCAACCATTATAAGCTGGATATTATCTCCAGAGGGAGAGCATCTGCAGTGCTCCAGAACATCCTTCCATGATGGCTGCCCAAGATTCAGGTAGCTGGGGACTGTCCCACAGGTTGCTGCACAAATGAAGTTCACTACTTCAGATTAAGAAGTTATGTACTCACCTTAACGTTCCATCTGAGTAGTTAAACTTCATTTGTCAGCAACCATCCCCCCATCCTTCCCCCCTTACCTTCGATTATTCATTTTTGCTGTCTTCAGAGATGACATTTGAAATTGGTAAATCTGTAGCAGTTGCTGCTTGAGGGCAAACTTGATCTGAGGTCAGTCAGGGTTGGCAGGGGTTTATGGGTAGAGGGAGGAGCTAGAAGCTCAGATCTAAGATGTTGAAAACTGCCAGCTTGGATCCGAAGTCAGATCCGATACCCACAGGTTGCTGACAAATGAAGTTTATCTACTCAGATGGAACGTTATGGTGAGTACATAACTTCTTATTAATAAACTTATGCACATATAACTTATAAATCAGTATCACTAACATATCCTAGAACTATGAATGACTATGTATGAAAAAACTCTAAACAAAGAATATACTTATAACACATTTATATTCATAGGCAATATAAATACTTGATCATCATTCAATAAACAGAAAAGAGCATATACATATTCATTATAAAAGCATATATAACAGATATATTAATAATTATTTCATAAGGATCTAATGTTTTAAGGCTCGATCCAGCAAGAATGGTTTCAATGAAACTCTATCATTCAAACCATGTCCCCTGTCCGCTTGTAGCCTAACTATCCATTTTCCTTCATCTTTCTCTATATAATTGCTAATATTGCCTAACCTCTCTGGCATGTACAAGTCCTAATATTAGGAACTTAAAACATGAGTTGTGTCTTTATGTAAAACATGTTTTGCTATAGCATTACCTTCATTTTCCTTGTTAATAGCATAAACATGTTCCCTAATCCTTTCTCTAAGTGTTCTGTTAGTCTTCCCTACATAAAAACTGTTGCATTTTTGGCACATAGCCAGCTAGACCACATTCCTAGATCTACAATCAGCATAATGAATTTGCGTATCTGGATGTACAAAAAATTATTGGCTATGAAACTACATTGATTGCAGTTATGGCAAGAAAGTTCTTTCCTTGAGGAGTATAACCTTCTCTTACTACTATTCTCATAGCATCGAATCCTTTTTAGTGATTTTGTATTCCTATAACTAAAACTGGGATACATACCTACTACTTCCTTAATTTGCTCATCTAATAATAGTATTCCCCAATTCCTCCTGATTACATCAGTTATTGCATTATTCCTATTGGTATAGGGAATAACTAACCTCTTAACTCTGAAATTGTTTTTACGCACTGTATATGAATGGTTACTCCTAATATATGGTTGTCCTGTTTCCCTGTAATGTTTCAAGATCCCTATTATGATATCCTCTCTCTGTAAACTGTCTCTATACCATTAATGGCTTCCCTATAAACTGCATCATCACTTATTAAGCGAGAACATATCAATGCTTTATTTCTTACTATGTTTCTATGTACATGTGGTGGATGCATACTATTTCGATGTAGAAGGACATTCCTTCTACATGGTTTCCTGTAGACTTCTGTACTAATCACCCCATGTTCTTTCCTAAGTAGTACATCTAAAAATTCAATCCTATCCTGAGATCTCTCACTTGTTAATATAAGGAAATAAGTGGTTCCATTAATATGGAATATAAATTCGTCTAGAATATCTAAATCACCTCCCCAAATGAGGAAGACATAGTCTACAAATCTTTTATAATACTTAATATATTTTGAAAATGTGATTTAGAACATGTGTACTCCAATATGCCAACACCAAATTCGCATAAGAGTTGGCACATGGTGTGCCCATCGCTACTCCTGTAGTCTGTAGGAAATTTCCATCAAAAGTGAAGACATTATTAGTAAGGACTAAATCCATTAACATGGTAATCTTAACCTAACTGTTTATTAGTCCTTTTTGAATTAAGTACAGCCTCAAAAAGTCTACTCTGATATTGTTAGGTATACTAGTAAACAGTGATGTTAAATCTAGAGTAACCATGTAATCTGAATCATTCAACCTACCATTCAGATTATAAGGTGCTAGAGTCTCTAGAAACTGTTGTCTCTCTCAGAACCGAATCAGTAGAATCTACTATTGGCGAATTGTTTTTAATTTTGAGATATGGTTGCTTGGTAGTTTTTGCTTTATTTGAACTATAACTAAATACTCATTCTACAGGTATTAGTGCTTTTATCATACTAATGGTCATGTTGATTAATGAAATTATCACTAAAGTACTAAAGAAGGTTCAGTAGATAGAGCATGACTACTATCTTTAGTTCAGTAATGCTATGCTTATTTACTTATATTATAATGTTACCAGTTGGTTTTGTTATACTTATATATGTTATCTTACATATCTTTCAGTTTTAATTGTATTACTTCTTATGATAGTGTTCTAGTTAAGCAGAGTGTGATTTATTTATTATTTACTTGTTTCTCTTTCTCTTGAAATACTTGAGGAAATACATTTAATCACTATAAATTTCAATTTAAGGATAGGAGCTTTAGATTAGTATTAGAAGTAGGGATTAAGCATGTTGGACGTCTTGAAATTAGTTAATTTTGTATATATTTTTAGTAGTATTACTCTGACTTTATGTTATGTTAGGCTTCCTTTGAGTAATTTGTATTCTAACTTGAGGTTATCTATAATTACAATGTTTTTTTCATGTTCTTCTGCTCTTCCTTTATCACAGGGGGATTGGTGGGTAGGCACTAGGGTTAGGATAAAGGTTATTATACATTTCATGGTTCTTAAACCTTTTTTCTTTTTTTTTTCAACAAATGTTATTTGATGACTTGCTTGAATACTTAGACTGTTTTTTCTTTTATTTTTTTTTCTTCTTTTTAATGTGTTGGATTTGCACCTTGAGTTCACTTTTATAGCATCAATAATTTTATTTATTTAACATTTGTTGACCGGGAATGTCCGACTAGGTTCCACACAGCCTGTTTTCAGCGGAGGCCCGGGGAGAAATGCTCCAGATGCATGTCTTTGGAATGTGGGTGGGAGAAACCGAGTACTCGGGGGAAACCCACGCGAACACAGGGAGAACATGCAAACTCCACACAGAAGGCACCCCAGCTGAGAATCGAACCGGAGAACCTCTTGCTGTGAGGCGACGTTAACCGCTGCACCACTGTGCTGCCCATGATTATACTTGTAGAATATGCCTGTTGACATAATTTTAGATTCTTGGAATGTTAGAGGCATTCAAGATAAAGCGAAAAAGTCACTATTATTTCATATGATCTTTAAATCACAGGCTAACATTTGTTTTATTCAAGAGACCCATATTTCACGTATTGATTGGAATAAAGAGTTAAAAAAAATGGATCAAAAAGATTATAGCTTCAGGTGACTCATCTAACTCCAGAGGTGTAGCTATAATCATTAAACAAAAATTCATTGGGAATATTATTCATAGGTTCATAGGTTTATACTAGGCTATCTGCCCTAAGGCATTTATAAGCCTAGCCCAAATTTTAGTGGCTTACACCCCTTATATGAAAAAATACTGTGCCCATTAGTTTGTTGTGCCTCTGTCCAGCAGTGACACAGAGATGATTCCCGGGGTAAACCTACGATCTCCCATCCACAGGTCTAGATTTCTCTTGAACAGAGTCAGCGAGGTGCTCTGCCTCACATGGACCGGGATTTTATTCCACAGCATAGGGAGTCTCTGAGTGATAAATCTATCCCTCCAGCATGTCCTATTTATATCCGTGCTAAGGTTTAAGTCGCTTGCTCTAGTGGTTTTGGTGGATTTGGATTTTTGAGGTGGAGCATGTCCATTAATTTGGGTTGGACATGGCCTTGTATGTCAGGCACATGTCACCTCTGAGCAGACGGTATGCGACTGAATAGAGCTGGAGTTTCTTCAATCTGGCAGCATATGACAGATTTTGGAGTCCGTTTATCCTTTTGGTGAGGAACTTTTGGGGTCTCTCCAATTGCTGCAGATGTCGGGCGAGATACATCCCGAATGGGGCATTGTACTCTATCATTGGTCTGATAAGTGAAGAGTACAGGGGAACAATAACCTCACTAGATCTGGATGTGAATCCCTTCATGATCAGGTGGGCAATGTAGAAGGTCTTTCTAACCACTTTAGCAATGTGAGTGTCAAAAGAAAGGCCACATTTGATGATGAGGGGAGGTGGTGCTTATTTACCGCTTCTATTGCTGGTTTGGACAAACCCTTATTAATTTTAAATCTATATGGCCCATGTAATTCGCAACATTTGTTCATTTTAAAAATTTACAATATTCTTGCATCCTATAAGGATCATCATATTATAGTGGGTGGTGACTGGAATGCAGTTATAAACCCTGTAATTGATCGTTCCCGCTCCACTGTCACCTATAATCTTCAATCTACTCTGGCTCTAAATGATTTGATGACAGAATATAATTTAATAGACCCCCTCCGTACTGTTAAAAATATAAACAAGAATGATATATATACTTATTATTCTAAGTGCTATAATTAAGTGGTCCAGATTAGACTTCTTTCTAATTGCAGATTATGTTTCAAAATATATTGTGGACTTTACTACAGAACCCAGATTCTTTTCGGATCACTCAAAATTTCACTAAAATTGAACATAAAACCCAATATCAAAATAAAACTATGTTTAATAAGTGGACCTTAAATAATAACTTATTGTCAAATGAAGATATTTGCAAACAAGCTTCAGAAATCCTAAATGAAATGGTGAATAGTCTTGAATCATCAGACATTCCTTATGACATACAATGGGCAGCATGTAAAGCAAGATTAAGAGGTTTATTTATTAGTAAAGCTGCTTTTTTCAAAAAACAATACTTTAAGAAAGAGGAATTTTTAAAATCAAGAATTTCTTCGTTGGAAAATCATCTTAGTCTGAACTATGATGCTACTTTAGAAAAACAAATTTTTGATTGTCAGAAAGATTTAATTCTGCTTCACCAAAATAACCTCTCCTTAGCTGAACAAAAGCTACTTGCTTCATATTCAGAGTGGGCCCAGGTTCCATCTAAATTGTTAGCGAGAATTATTAAAGTTAACTTCAGAAATCCAAATATTACATCTTTATCTTATAATAGATTATATAATACTGATGAAGAGATTATTCAACTTTTCACCTCTCTTTACACTGAGTTATATTCAGGTTCTTCTAATCCTGTTAAAGATAATCACTCAAAACTCTTTTTAGACTCTTTGCAGTTCCCTAAACTTAATGATAATCAGCAAAAACTACTTTCTACCCCTATATCGGTACAAGAAATCTCGGATTCAATAGATAATCTTAAATTGGGTAAATCTCCCGGGACCTGATGGTTTTACTCAGAATTTTTCAAAACTTTCAAATTGGTAGTTCTTCCCTTTCTATTTAAAGTTTACAATCATATAAGAGTTAATGATATCTCAGATATTCATTGGAACACATCCAAAACCATTCTAATTCTAAAAATAATAAAGATAAATCTGACCCAGTAAATTATAGACCCATTTCTTTTAATTAACGTGGATATTAAGATTCTGTCATCTATTCTGGCTAACAGATTGAAACGGATTTTACCCTCAATTATCTGCGTCAGATCAATCAGGTTTTATGTCTCAGAGACATGCTTGGGATAATACTCTATCTTTAGAGACTATACTTCATCTCATTAAGAAAAATCCAAACCCTATATATGCTTTGATTATAGATGCATCAAATGCCCTTGACAGAGTATGTTGGAACTTTCTATTTCAAACTATGTTATGTTTTAATATTCCCTTATTCTTTATAAATTTTTTAAAAGTTTTATACAAGAATATGTTTACTAGACTATACATTAATGGTCAATTTTCTGCTCCGATAAAGATCACTAAAGGAACAAGACAGGGTTGTCCATTGTCTTTCTTTTCAACATTTACTTAGAACCTTTGCTATTGTTTATTACTCAAAATACTTTTCATAACATCCCTAGAATTCTTAATACTAATATTCAGTTCTCTGCTTTTGCGGATGATTTAGTAATCTACGTTCAAACTCCATTATCTGATTACAGAAAAATAATGAATTCTATTGATTATTTTTCTTTGGTTTCCAACTATCTTTTAAATTCTACAAAAACTCATATTTTTCCCTTAAATCATTTAGCACACATCTTTTTTGCTTCCAGACGATCATTTTCAGTTTACTTATAATATAAAATATTTAGGAATCAATTTAGAACACAATAATAAATCTTCCTTTCAAAATAATATTAATAAATTATGGAACTCTATATTGTCTGATATGGACAGATGGAAGCATCTAAACCTTTCATTTCTTTCAAGGGTGGCCATTATTAAAATTAATATTCTGCCTAAATTTCTTTACCAATTCTCATCATCTGATCAGATAATTTCAAAAAAATTTTTTGAGTCTGTAAATAAAGCTTTGGCAAAATTCGTATGGTTCCCTAAATCTGTTAGAATTTCCTATTCTAGATTGGCATTTTCGAAGGACAAGGGAGGTTTGGGTTTACCTAATCTTTATCTCTATTATTTGATTGTCTCATCCAATAAACTTCTTAATATCTCTAAATTCAATAACACTTCTTATCCAAATCACTCTTTATGGATAAAATTATGGTATAATTATGTCATTTCTAATAATTTAAATCCTGAAGCTATTCCCTTTATCTCTCTGGATAGTTTATTAAAAATATATCTACAGTATTTAAACAAAAGATTAGAGATTTCCAAACCTTACTCAAAATGTGCAAACTAGAAAAGATCTCACCATGTTCAGCCAATTCATCTAAACCCAAATATATTATTGGACAATAAACTTTTGAACTTAAACTATCCTTTAATTAAAAATCTAAAAGTAGGAGATGTTTTGAAATATCTTGACTTGCCTTTATCTGACTGGCGTAAGTTATTGAAAGTAAACTGGAATTACTCACCAATTCTTACACAACTAAGAGCAATAATTGAAAACAAATTTGTATCTCTGGTCCCCATAGACTCACAATTGAAAAACCTTAACACGATTATCAAAATACTTTCATCATCTGATAAAATGCTCTCAAACTCATATAAATTAATTAATTCCTTAATGATGGACCACAACAGTCTTATCTAATGTTTGGTTGAATTATAATTCCCAATTGTCAGAATCTCAAAGTCCTGGCTATTAGACACACTAAGGAATTTATCCCTTTTAAAAAATTAGCATACACACAATTAATGATTAATAATGATGCCTACTTTACCCCAATCAAATTAAACAAATTTAACCCAAATAAGTCCCCTTCGTGTTCATGCTGTTCCCATCCCCAAGCAGACCTCCTTCATATTCTATGGTATTGTCATTTTTCTCACAGATTGTGGACATCTTTGAAAGTCAGACTGCAGAAAATGGGATATCAAAAATCCACGTTGACGTGGGGATTTGCTATTCTACATATTCCATTGATTCATCTTTCAAAAGTTGATATTCATGTTATCATTTTTATTTGCTCATTACTAATACTTTATATAATACAACATTGGATTGATCGTTCTAAATTAAAATGGGTTACTTTCCAGAAAATGGCTTTTAAATTTATTGATGCTCAAAGATACTTAGGTGGAAGTCCAAAAAAAAAAGCTATTAGGTTGTGTTAGAAAAGGTTCTAAACATATTAAATAGTTAATGTTAAATATATATATATATTTTTTTTTTCTCTCAGGTTGCCTAACTTGTATATAGTGTACATATGGTGTATGTTTTATTTCTAAATAACTTATCAAAATCTCATGATTGTTATCACTAGATGAATTGTTATATGTTCATTTATGCCTTCTTGTTATGTATAATCTTTTAATTGTCTTGCTATTCATATAATTAATAAAAAAAATTTTTTGAGAAAAAAAAGAATCTACTATTGGCCTTAACTGTTTCTTCAAATAGATATGCTCTGTCAGCCAGCCTTGTCCTGAAACAGTAGGTCTAAGCGGTGGATTAACTAGCATTTTGTGTATTTTGGGAAGACACCTAAATGTGGGAACTAATGGTTTCTCAATAAAAAAATACTTATATAAACTACTATCTGTGACACTGCACATTAACATATCATAAAGATCTTCATATACATCTTTTATAACGTTATCCAGTTGAGACAGTCAAAAACTGTATGTACTTTTCTGACAACATAGTACTGATACTAGTTTCATAGTGTTCACGATCAAGCAGTACTATTGCTCCCCCTTTATCAGCATGTCGTATCACTATTGAATCATTATTCTGTAACTTCTTCAATGCTAATCTTTTATCTGCATTTAAGTTATGAAACTCTGGTTTTGAATTTTCCATCTTGAAAAAGTGTAAAGAAATCATTCATACAAGCCCTCTCAAAACTCTCCAATAATGGATGCAAATTAGGTGAAAACACTGAGGGTTTCTTAAATGCAGGTACATATTCACGGTCTACTGTGTTAT